>NW_008604868.1:0-9709 GCF_000691845.1 Merops nubicus | reverse complement strand
TCCAGCCTGCCCAGGTCTCTCTGGATGTAGTGAGTACTCTGCCTTTACAGCCTCTGTTACTGATATGTTTGATAGCCACATGCTTGGTAAACTGGAACTCTGAACAGATATAGGATGTATTTTAAAGTTCTGACCCAAAGGGAGAAGTTTCTTTTTAAACTGCTGTAGCGAACAAGTTAGCAAATTAACCAAAAGCCCTAAACAGGAAAACAATAGTTGAAAATAATTCACAAGTATTTGCCATTAAGATTTATTATGGCTCCCAAGATAGTCTGCAATACAAAGACGCTTTCTTTTTCCAGGTTGATGAAAAAGCAACTTGAAATCTCCCAAAACCTTAAGTTGATGACAGCAGACCTCTTTGAAAAATGTTATTCTTAAAGGTTAGCAAATCAATATATACATCAATAACTGCTTACACTCATAATATTACAGTTTGTTTATTTTGAACTGAAAAAGTTAAGCATGAGAAGTCTTTTATTTTAGTTCTCGTACATGGGTGATACACTAACACAGTATATCTCTGGGTAGCAGTTTTTTAACCAAAATACCAACACAAATGTGATTGTGATAGTCTAGACTCAACCATTATTTTTTAATGTTGTACAATAAATTCTTCATTCCCTATGTGGTTGCTTAATAAAAGCAGAAGTACAGTGAGCCTTAATTTAATAGCTAGATGTTCATCTGAAGTGAATTATTGACTTCGATGACATTACTGATATGAATTTATTCACTTTGGATTGATGGATAAGTAATTTAGATCTCAATCTAATCTACAAAATATATTCTAAAAAGCTTATTTACACACTTGGTAAGGACTGAGGAATTAATCTTCTTTGACTATAGGCATATCACTGAAGCACATATAGCATAAACTTAATCTTTCTACAGATTCTCTAGAGTGGTAGAAGAGCAAACTCTGCCTTAGGAAGCTTCTGTTTTTCTTCAGAGGTTATACACAGAGCCTAGAATAAAAAGTGTCATAATGTCAGTATCTTGAATCTAATCTACAAAATATATTCTAAAAAGCTTATTTACACACTTGGTAAGGACTGAGGAATTAATCTTCTTTGACTATAGGCATATCACTGAAGCACATATAGCATAAACTTAATCTTTCTACAGATTCTCTAGAGTGGTAGAAGAGCAAACTCTGCCTTAGGAAGCATCTGTTTTTCTTCAGAGGTTATACACTATATAAAAAGTGTCATAATGTAAGTATCTTGCTTAGATGCCTAATATTTGAATAATACCTTTTATTCATATCATAGAAAATATTGACTGATTGAATACTAAACTTTGATTTGAGCTGTCACTCATTCCTACAGCTGTGGATTTATTGGATTTTTATAAGCACAGGTACTCACCTCTGGACTTGTCACTTCATTCTTTCTATAGGCTAACATTGTAGCTCAAGCTCTGAAAGAAAGGCTGTTTCTTGTACGAATCATTTGTTTAAAATAATTGGATTTAGCATCAAGGTAATATCATTTTGGTCATGTAAAAAGTGCACTGACATTGGGAATAAACTCTGTAGGGTAGGAAAAAAAAAAGTATTACTAATTAAGAGAGTTGTTATGTCCATTTGAGACTCTCTTCTCATTTAATGTTTTCAGTGTTTGGTACTGTATGTAGCTTTAAATATACTGTATATACATTGTAGCAATTAATAATCCAAATATTAGAATGCTAGTATTTTGGGAAGGTCTTCTCTGCTGATATTATATACCATTATCCTAAACAGAATTTAAAGTGCTGGAGCTGGCTAATACAATTCTTTCTTTTCAAGTGTTTTTGTCACTGAGGACCAGACACACACTGTATCTCCCCTGAATGTCATTAAATTACATGCACACAGTCCTTGGAATGACCTAGGGAATGTACTTCATCTACATTCCACAGTCATGTAAAATTTTAATTACTTTGCTACTCTTAATATATTTTTTATTACATTCATGAGGATCAAAGAGCATCCTCTGTTGGCTAATACAACACCTGATTCTGTTATGCTCCTAGTTTA
Organism: Merops nubicus; assembly: GCF_000691845.1. NCBI lineage: Eukaryota > Metazoa > Chordata > Aves > Coraciiformes > Meropidae > Merops > Merops nubicus. Next base: position 7,686 of record NW_008604868.1, on the reverse strand, counting down.
ATGTAGCCTTGTGAATAGGGTAACTGACAGTGTTATGAAAGGGTATAGGTTCAATTCCTGTAGAGTATTTGCTTTCATTAAAATTTATTTTATTAACACCTACCTTCTTCTTACCAGGATGTGATTAAATGGATTTTTAGTTTAAAATTATTTTCCTTATATTCCTAAGTGATGTATCCAGAAGCCTAGGAGCATGAAAACAAAAAGGAAAACATTAGAATAACAAAAGAAGTCTCTAGACAATCTTTTTTTACTTTAATACAAAGAGATAGTCATTATTTTGAAAAAGAGACCTTTACATTCTGACTTTTAAAGGAAGATTACAATTTGATCTGCAGTTGATCTTCAGTTTGAGATGAACAAATTTTGGGTCCTGTCTTGTGATTAAGAATGCACCGGTACAGGTTAAGGGTTTGACCTGCTGGAAATTGGCTCCATGGAGAAGGACCTGAGGGTCCTGGTGGACAGCAGGCTAACCATGAGCCAGCAGTGTGCTCTTGTAGCCAAGAAAGCTCATGATCTTCTGGGGTGCATTAAGAAGAATGTGACCAGAAGATTGAGGGAGATTCTCCTCCTCTACTGTGCCCTAGTGAGGTCAGCTTAGGGAACTGGAGCATCTCTCTTACGAGGAAAAGCTGAGAGACATGTGTCTGTTTAGCCTGGAGAAGACTGAGAGAGGATCTTATCAATGCTTATAAATGCTTCTTCCCCCAAAATGGTGGCAGGACCGTTACCACAACTGAAGCATATCAGCATGAATGCACCCAACACAGGCAACAAACTGGAAGAGCTGGAAGCCATTGTGTAGCAAGAAAACTATGGTATAGTTGCCATCATGGAAGCACAACAGGTGTCCTGCAAACAATGGCTACCAACAGTTCAGAAGGGATAAGTGAGAGGCAGTGGGTTGACCCTCTGTGCTAGGTAGATCTATGAATGTGTACAACTTAATGATGGTGATAACAGGCTTGAGTCTTTATGAGTAGGAATCAGGGGGGAAGACCACTAAGGCAGGTATCATGGTGGGAATCTGTTAAAGGCCACCCAACCAGGATGGAAAGGCAGATTAAATACTGCAGTAGGGAGTGGTTTCATAATTGCCCTCCTTCATTTGCATGGAGGACTTCAACTTCTTTGCTGTCTGCTGGGCATAGAATACAGAAGAGAAGGAGTACTCCCATAGGTTCCTTGACTGTGTTGAAGATAACACCCTTCTGGACCTTCTTCTTGTGAATGGAGAAGGACATGTCAGGATGTAACATTTGGAGGTCATCTTGGGCATAGTGATCATGAGATGGTAGAGTTCTCAGTTCTTGGAAAAGTCAGGAGGGGGTCATGCTTTAGCCTCAGCTAGCTGCTAAACACCAGCAGATGTGTGGCTATGTGTACTTGTCCAAGCATGTCCATTAAAATACTGAAGTCAGAATATTGAAGACTGTCATTCAGCAAGATGAAAAAAAATATTCTCCTTTCTTGTTCAGGCTCCTGTGTCTATCTATATCATCTAATGGCACCTCTAACTCTTATCCTATGGATTCAGTGCTATGTGATTCAAGGTTTTTGATATTTTGATATAATTTTGATATGGTCTATCTGCATAAAGTTGATTCAAACTTCCATAAAAATTGCCAAGTTGTGAAAAAAGCTCTGTTAGGAGACAGAATAGAGCTATTCAAGTTGAGATAGTGAAGATTGTTGATAACGGTGTAGAGAGCAGTACAAGGACAGAGGAGGAAAAACACTAACATTGAAATATATAAAATTCTAAGAAAAAAAAACAAACAGTGAGTCAGTGGACAGCAGCTCAACAGCATTATCAGCACATACAAAGGAGCAACGGAAGCCAACCTGTGTGACCAGATGGATATCTGACAACAGAGGTCATGGAGATCTACTATATACTTCTAACTGGCATCTAAAGTAAGTTTATGGAATCTCTACACATGAAGTGAAAGGTGTCAGAAAAAGTGACACAGAGAGGGAGTGCTGCTGTGTCTTTTGAAAGCAGATAACATTTGCAGGAAAATATATCTTGTTTGATCCTTTAGACATTGACTTTCCTCATGTGCTAATTAATTCATGGCAAATGATTTATTAGTACAAATAGGGAAAACAAAAACAAAACAAAACAAAAAAACCACTTCCATGAATTCCAGTTCCATAGGATTTGTTTCTTATCCATCTTAGTTGTAATAAAAAATTTTGCCTGATTCGTAATTAACATATTTAGTCTTCTTTCAATGATGATTAATGCTGTGAGTTTAAAATTTGACTTGTTCCAATGCTTATATATGTTAATTTGCCTATAATATAATGCAATTATTTTGCAGTTTCAAATACAGTTTGGAAAAGCAGTGACCATTGAAATTAAAAATTATTTGAACCTTATTTCTGTGGTTAGTTCACAGACTTTCTTTTGATGACAGAAACTCCTTTTATAAGTAAAATAGTATTTTTTTTGCCTTTTTTTATAGGAAGGTACTTTTTATTTCCCACCCCCCTATTTTGGATCTAGCAGCTGCTTTTGATCATCACAAGCAGTATTACAGAATCCTTCCAGAAACATAGCAAATGGCTTATTTTAGAGAAGTCTCATTTCATGTTTAGATCAATATTCATTAGATTATGTCCTTTTTTCTATTATAGACATTGCAATTAGAAGATATTCTAGAAGGAAGCAGTTTGTCACGTGTGTATTGTATTTTAAACGTATCTCTGCAGTCTGGATGATACTCGGAGCAATATTTGAGCATGAGATATTGACAAGTGTGTGTGGATATATACACACATTTATATATATATATATACACACTTTTTCACTACATGCATAGATACATACCAGCACAATTATCAGAATGTACTCACTAGTAGATATTAACTAATTCTGAGGGTTAGAGGGTGATTGGTACTATGTTATCTATTACTCCACTCCCCCCCCTTTTTCTTTTTTGTTAACAGAAGGATATAAAGTGTTACTGACCACTCAACTGTGTCATGTTCCATCCTTAGAGTTACTCAAACAGATTTCTGAAAGGTTAGGTGAACTCTTGCATATGTATTTAATACATGTATTGATTCTGATTATCACTGATGGTTTTATAAGGAGTACTTAGAAAATCTCTTTGACCTTTGACATAACAGCTCAAATCAACTCCTAATTCACTGTTACCAATAAGAAAAATATATTATCTCAGGATGGTATGCCACACTATGTCTTTTTGACAGCAGTATATCACAGAGTTTTGAGTATCTGGTAGTCCCAGGATTCTTTACACAGAGAGTTCAGAAGTGTGACTGCATGTTTGACTATCTTCAGTAATCCTTATCACTTAATTAGGAAGCATTTTTAACCTTTTTTTCCTGAGGAATATAATCAGTGGACTTGAAGCCAGTAAACCTCAGTCACAAGTTAGTTAACTCCAGCCAAGCACATACATCTGGAGTTCAAGAGGCTGCTCTCCATTATCAAGTCCATTGTAGAAATGCACTGACTTTAATGAGGAAAACTAAGCTGCTCAAAGAAGCCACTTCTGATTATCATTTAATATTTTCCCTAAGACTTTTCATGTGAATCTCTGACTTATATATTTAATATGGTAGTATGCTCTTCACCTTTAAAATTCTCTCAGGTTTTATTTCTAATTTCTTTTAGATTATTCATCCCTTCTTTTATTTCATTTCAGTTTTGTCAGAACTTTTGTTGCTTAGCCACCTTGTAAGTCTCATTATATGTCTGAAACTTAACATAAGGTACTTAAATATCTGAGGTTTTCTAAACTTTTCTCCTTTTTTTTTTTTTAGGTTTATATTCTTTATGATCCTAGAGATTACTCTAAAGTGTTTCTTGTGTGAACTGGCTTGGACTGTATTTTTAATCATTTACTTACATCTGTCTGCATCCAGTGTTTTTGGTTCTGTTTGGTTCAGTTTGGGCTGGGGGTTTTTTTGTTTGATTGGGTTTAATTTGTTTTTTTTTTTCTTTTTTTCTTTTTAACAGTTAGTTGATGGTCAAGTACCACTAGAGTAATCACTTTGTATGTATTTAGTTATTGCAATCTTGCCAGTATAGACTCTGAGACTATAATTCTTTCCCTGTGATTGTATTTAGATACTTTCAGCTTTCCTCAGTGTTTAAAAAGCCCAAACCAACCAGTCAAAAAAATTAAAATGCCTTAATGTACTATTTTTTGAACAGTTGCAGCTCTTGCCTCATGCACTCTGCAGAGCTGTAGACCCTGATAAGTATTTTGCTCCATTCCCAATCACAGAGATTTCTTGGGTTGAAAATTGCATTGTTAATTCTCTTTAACCCAAAAGAAGATAGATTGTGATGTATCTCCTCCCCACCTACTCAATATTTCTAAACAACTTCAATTTGGATAACGATGTGATTATTAGTAGTATCAAACCACTATTATGAGTAACAGAAAACTGCACAGCATATTTACTAATTCTCTCACACAGTTTATTCACATATTCATTCATAGTTCCATAATCAGAACAACAAATGGGAGGCCAACTCCAACTCAATGCTCAGAAGCAGATGATTGTATTGACACACCAGTAGCTTTCAGGTTGATGTTTGCTCCTTCAGAGGATCCTTTGTTTCTCAGGGTCATATATAAACTTGTGATCTTTTTACATATATCAGACACCTCTGAATGTGATCAGTGTTACACAATCCATGGCTGATGTTCATTTATGCTAGTGGTCTTATGCAAATAGAGCAGACTCTGTCTTGAGACATCTGTCCTGAATTTATAAGTTCTTGAAAATATATTGAGACTACTCATCACTAGAGCTCATCAGTCCTTGGCAAACGTTCATATACCAGCTTCTCAGCAGGTGCTTTTCCTCTCTTTGACCTGTTGTTTTCTGATAAATTCTCTGTCTACACCTGCAGACACTCAGAAAATCCATTCCATAAACATGAAATTACACAGGAGCTTTTATGACATTTGTAAAATATAGATCAAAGAAAAAAAATAACAGGAAGAAGAGCTCTTTTATTCCTGCTCCCTGATTTTTTTATTAAATTTCTAGCCTCTGCAACGAAGCTGTCATCCAATGATTACCAACATTTTGTTGCAGTTATTTCAGTGGGAAATAGTTTATCCATTCACGCAAAAGCACTCAAGACTTAAAAAAATATTTTAGCCCTTCCTGTGAGGAAACTGAAACTTTTTAAGGTGCTGTGTTCTTTTCTATTATCACATGCTGAGGCCCAGGGTAGTTCTGTGGCTAGAACTCTCACCCTAGGCATGAATGATCCAATTGTGATTCTGTGAGATTTCAGTGTTAATCTCTAGGATTCCAGGTGTGTATCATCCACTAGATTATAAACATTTGTCCTGTTGAAATAATTGATTTTTCTCTAAATAAGTACTTAATGAGTTAGAAAAAGTAATCAGTTTGAGTGACCAACTTGGAAAGATCATGTTAAAACCCTCACCAAAGTCATAATGAGAGAGGTGGTGACAACATAAGCATCAGCATAAACCCATCCTTCTCCAAGTATGTCACACCCCAAAACTTTTCATATTATGCCTAGTTTATAAGCACATGGAATACTATTAACATTGCTGTAATTATAATATCAACATTACTATTAATAATATAGACATTATCCATGGTATTCTAAATTTTCCTCCAAGAAACCTGAGAGGAAATATGTTGCAAAGCTATTTTTGTCTATTTTGGAGCTACAGAAAGAAAAAGAAGGATCAAGAAGGTCTATAAGGCAGAAGAATAATATTGTAGAGTTGATGATAATGGGCTTCTGATGAAAGCTTGAGTTTCATAGATGAGTCACAACATAAATGAAAAGAATCATGAGCTGAGAAATGAAGAGGTACAGCTCAAACTCACGTGTGTGTGAGCAAAGATTCTGAGGTCACACAGAATAGCAAAATGATACAGAACTGAGATTTACATTAGATGGTTATGGTATGTGAGATTAAGGATTACCTGAAAAGTAATTCTACCTGTTGATGTAGCTGTACCCACAGAATAATATCTAACTGAGCTAATGACACCTGAGGTGTTTTTACTATTTTATGTATTTAAAGATAGCTTTTAATTTTAAGTCAAACAGTACAACAGCAGAAGGTTAGAAAACTCCATTTCAGGGATATAATGCTGGTTTTCTGTTGTTTTCAGTGGAAACATCTCACCATATTTAAAATGTCAATAAACTTCTTTTTTCTTTCTAGCATAGGATCAGTTCCACACTGTTGCAATGTCTAGCCACAACACTGGGTCACTTTCCTCAGAAAGAATGCTTAAAGATAAATTCTGAAACAAATAAAAGAAAAATCACTGAGTGAAATTTTAAAAAGTATGATTTGAAAATAAGCCCCTAAACCTTCCTTATAACAAATCATAATTTAAATTAAAATTGCATGCTGGGAATTTCAATAAAGTGTATTATCTCAGACTTTTCATTTTCAGTGTTTAGAATTACTATCAGCTCTCATTCACATCAAATAGTGAAGTGCTCCACATACATTTGAGCATTGAGGAATTGTTGGAGAGTCAGCTCAGTGATCTCAAGGGAGGAGCAACGTACCAAAAGGAAATTATTAAAATAAGCACTCAAAATGTCATGCAGCTAAATAGCAAACCCCATCTTGTTGCAGCTGCAGAACAGAATTTTGGACACAGTCCACCCATCTCCTCTTGCAAACGACTGAAAGAATGCAGCTGCTGTCCAACATGTTTTCTGCTGGGACCATTTGCATATCAGGCCATGCAGTTAAAAAAAAACAAAACAAAACAAATAACTGTTAATGGATCTGGGCCAGGTTTACCTCTGATGTAACACTCTACGTTTTGGTTGGGCTGTGATAAAAGGTTTTTAAATTTCGTTTTGTTTCATATATACTTTCCGTTGGTATTGTAGTCCCTATCGTTCACACTGTTCAATATGGTAAAAAGGAGCCAAAAATAATTTTAGCAAGACCTCTAACTGATGTTGAGTCACAGAAAACTTTTTAGTCAGATTATAGGAAGCCTTTGATCTGAAACTAAGTTACATTCTACCTCAGAGAAAAAAGAAAGCAAGTGCTTGTCCTTTTTCATCAATTCACTACCTGACAAATACAAAACAAAAATGGACAAAATATCTTCTGGTTTCAGCCCAATCAGTAGAACCATATTAATGTAATGTAAAACATCATCTTTCTGCTATAATGTATCATAGCTGTTATATTTTATCAGAGCAATTATTGTTATATAGATTCATAGAGTATCTCAAGTGGGAAGGGACCCATAAGGATCATTGAGTCCAACTCCCTGCTCCTTGCAAGACTACCTAGCTACTAACTACCTTAGTCACATGACTAAGAGCATCATCCATATGCTTCTTGAACTGTGACAGTCTTGTTGCTGTCACCACTTCCCTGAGGAGCTTGTTGCTGTAACTGATCAGTCTTTCAGTGAAGAAAATTTTCCTAATGTCCAATCTGAAGTTCCCCTCATACACCTCCTTTCCATTTCCTTGTATCCTATCACTGATCACCAAGGAAAGGAGATCAGGACCTCCCCTTCCACTGTTACCCTTGAGGAAGTTGTAGACTGAGATGCAGTCAACCCTTCGTCTTCTCTTTTCCAAGCTGAACCAACCAAGAAACCTCAGCTGCTCCTTGTAGGTCTTGCTCATGAGACCTTTTGCCATCTTGGTCACCC
>NW_008604867.1:0-20061 GCF_000691845.1 Merops nubicus | reverse complement strand
GGGCAGGCTCTGCTCACCACAACACACATGCTGAATTTTGAACCACTAACCTACAGTAATAACAATTTGGTTGCTAGGAGAAGTTGTGTTCATGTATCATAACACACTGATAGTGGACATATTTGATAATGTGGTCTTTCCTAGAAAACTTGACTGACAGATATGAAATAGAACTATAAATATAGTTTATATAAATATAAAGGACTGGGGAACCTGCCATGTGAAGAAAGGCTGAAAGAATTTGATTTGTTCATCCTTGAGAAAGGCCGCTCCTCTCCATGATCCAGTATTTAAAGGGTGGTTACAAGAAAAGACAAGAGGTAATGGGTACAAGTTATACCAGGGACATTCCAATTAGACACAAGAGGAAATTTTTTTACAATGACAGCAATCAGCCATTAGAATAATCTTCCCTGGGAAGTGGGGGGTTTCTCAACATTGGACATTTTCAAGATTCAGCTGGACAGGGTGCTGGGCCATCTTATCTAAACTATGCTTTTGCCAAGAAAAGTTGGACCAGATTATCCTTGAGGTCCCTTCTATGCTGGTATTCTATGATTCTATGATAACACATCCTGGTAACATCTTTGGTCTATTCACCTTTTCTTCCATGGATTTGCCTCTCCCTATTTCTTCAATGTCTTATTGGGTTAGAGAAATATTCAGGATGTAATTTTCTAGTCTCTTTGCTGCAGTTTTATGTTTCTTTGGCCCTTTTCACTGACTCTTTACATTATATATATATATCTCAAAAAAAAAAAAAAAGGTATTTTTTCTAAATTTCTAGATGTCACTATGTTGGTATCACTAGGATTCCATTTTGCATAGGCAAAACCGAGAATAACAGTCCTGCCTTCTTTCTGTAATGCTCTTCAGAATCTTGCCAGTTTTTACAAAAAGACAGTACTGCAGGTATATGCCTTGGGGGCAACACTACTCTTAACACCTTTAATGCTTACTACTGCATTAAAGTAAGGCTGGCTGTATTTTCTGCAGCATGTTCTTCATTTTACTCTAGGCATACAAGCTCTGCAACTGCTAGCCTAACTGCATTGTTTCATTCAATAAGGAGCTGACATTTTCCCTGGTTAGCATCAATCTATACTATTGACTTTTTTGTAGTGCTTTAATTAATCTGTGCATTGCAAGCTCTGATCCCATAAAATATTGGTACAAGCATACAGAACAGCAGTGCTTAACAGATGGCCTTGACTGGCACTCCCTTTTTCTGAAAGGGCACTGGTGAAAGCACCTCTACTACATAAAGCACAGGTGAATATTTACATGTTGGGAAATTCCTGGTCTGAACCTAAAAGTGAACAAGGTTGGCTGTGTTACAATAACAAAAAACCAGTCAAATCAGATTTACTGTCAAAGGTAACCCGTCTCATGCATAGATTCAGTCTTAAATTTGGAGATCTGGGCAAAACTAAGTTCAGAATAGTGACTTCCACAACTTTAGGATAACTCCCATTGGATATAATTTTTGTTTTCAGGCCCTTGAAGAGCAGGCCATAATGAAGACAGAAGAACACAGTTATCCTGTGACTCTTCCCCTGCAAAATATCAGCCAGGCAGATTCATTGACATGACAGCAGAATGGAGAGATCTGTGGGTGAAGAAACTACTTCTACAGGAAGTTCAAGGCAAAATGTTGAAGGCTTCAAAAGAAATTCAAATCTAGAAGTTTTACAGTGTTCCCTGGCCACAGTGCCAAGCCTTTCCACATAAAAGTCTAATGTGTTCCATGTGATTCTTCCTACCTACCGTGTAACCGTTGAGTAAGACTGTGAACATGACCCTAGGGGCTGGTGAGTAGGATGTTTTCAGAAAAGAAAACAGTCTGTTCTGGAAACAATATCCCCCAATATACATATATGAGGGATCTCAGATTGCTAGCTCATAGTGTAGGACTATCTATTTTCACTGTCCTTTGGTACAAAATTACTGAGAAATAAGGGGGCAGTTAATGTGGGATAAAAGTAATCTGAAGGAGAAGGCAGTAGAGAACTTGATGCAGCATTGTATATCTTGCACAGTTCATAAAGGCTTCACACTGGGACAGCTCCTCTTTACAAAATAAAATGGATATGTCTTCCTGTTTAAAATGTTGAGAGAAAAGTTTAATTTTCTTTAGAGCATTTTAGAATTTCTTTCAGTTGTCTGCACTCCCCTAGTCCATGTCAGGTAAGAGGAGTGTGTGGGGGGAGAAGAGCATCCACTTGCTGGAAGCTGGGTAAGCAAGAGTGAAAGCAAAAAATACCAATTACAATGCAATTACTCCTCAGGCATGACTGTACTGGAGTGCTACCCACTCACCAACTGCTCATATCTGTAGGTTGTCTCTAGTTTAGCTTTACTATAGTTAACGAAATGTTGCATTACTTGCCATTCAGATAGACTGTGTGAATTGAAGTACTGTATTGGTTCTCTCTCCATATTATTTTTAAAAATACGTTGCTTTAAGGTTTTGGTGTTTGTTTTTTTTTTTGGTCTTGGAACCAAACTATCTAGATCAACTGACAAACACAGGACAGATTTATCACTACAGACCCATTTGGTTCGTTACTTTAAATGGCTGTGTATATAATTTTAACATAGATCATGCTATCTTGCAAAGCAAGTTATTCTAGGCCAAAATGAATCCAGAACTTCCTCCCATCTCCAGTTATGTTTATGAGGACTTGTGCGTCCATGAGTTATTTACATTGGAATAAGTTCAGTTTAAATGAAAGAGCTTTGCAGAATAAGATTTCAATTTGTTAAAGAGTCCTGGGAACCCAGTAAAAGCCTATGGGACACTCTTTGGCAAGTAAGCTGAATTTTGAACTAAGGCAGGATATTGACTCTGATATTGTGGAGCACTGGAGCATGAGAATAGGAGAGAGAGAATTAAACAGAATTAATTTTTCAAATCTTGTCTCAGCCACAGAGGTAGAAAATAGAGGTTGTTAAAAAAAAAAAAGAAAAGGAAGCGACAGTGTTAGAGACCAGTGGCAGGTTATTTTCCTCCAGAAACAAAGAAAAGCAGGAAACTACAGGTCTTCATTTTTGGTCATTCATCTGCACACTCATCCTTCTGTGGGAAGAACAGTCCCTTCCTTCATCTACATCTTCTACTAAAAAAATAATGTAGTTTTGTTTTTGTTTTGTTTTTTTTTTTCATTCTCGCCAGTCTTTATAAGAAGTTACAGTAAGCTTTCAGAGGAACTGTAAAAAAATTTTCTACCCCAATAATACTTAGTGTCTGAGATGCTTATAAAAAGGAAAGGGCAGCTTCTACTAGACAACAATGTAATCTGCTTAGGTGTGAGGAACAGAGAATTCATTGTGCTGTGAGCATAATGAGCAGGCAGTCATTTCAGAAGAACTTGGTGACGTCAAATGTGGTCTTTTGAAGGTCAGCAGTTGAGATGATCTACATTATTACAAGTTTAGAAAAGGACCAAAAGTTCTTTGATCTGCATAAAATGTCCCATCAATTATTTTGTTGACCTTTGCAAATAATTAATTTTAAAACACTATATGTTTTGGAGATTTACCTCAAGGAAAGAGAGGTCCATGATTCAGCACTAGGCTGCCATCATTATTCACTGTGTTCTAATAATTTATAACTGTATACCTACAGTGAAATCTACCTTTTTTTTCCTCCACATAAGTTGTTAAGATATATAATAGTTTTCTTTTCAGATATTTGTCTGATATAAATATATAAAATCTAAATGCCATCTCTTTGTAGAAATGTCTGGATCTCTACAGATGATGCAGTCCTGTGATTTTTTTTTTTTTTCCTTAAATCAAGCTTTATCAAACCTACTAGTCCTAAGATAGAGGATTCCATGAAAATGTAACTTAGAATCATAGAATTGTCAGGGTCGGAAAGGACCTGAAAGATCATCTAGTTCCAACCCCTCTGCCATAGGCAGGGACATCTCCCACTAGATCAGGTTGCTCAGAGCTCCACCCAGCCTGGACTTAAAAACTTCCAAGGATGGGGCTTCCACCAAATGTTGTGATGCCAGGCACATTTGGGAGTTTTTAGCTTTTAGCATAACAAGTAAACATGATAAAATGCAAATTAGATTTGGAGCAGAAACTCTGTAACAGACCCAGAAATAAACATGAAATATCTGAGGATTTCTAGATATGGAGGTGATACTTTTTCACTTCTGCAAGAGGCAAGGAGATGATAGGTCAAGTGAGGAGGAACAAAAGAGAGAGAAATGGCAAAGTGTCTACATACATTAGCGGGAAACAGAAACAGGATAGAGTATAAAATGGAAGTTAACAGAAAAAGAACTAAGAAATAAAGAGAAGGTTCATAAGCACATGAAAAGAAGAGAGGAAAATAAGCTGGAAAAGAAGCCACAGTGAGTGGACTTTATTCCCTCTTAATCAACATACTGAAAGTGGCCTGAACGGCTGACCAGAGTGGAGACTTGTAAGTAAAGGTGAAAAGCTGAATTGCTTAGTTCCACTAAATTATAAAAATAAAAAACAAATAGACAAAACAAAACACCAAGTGCCTCCCATGACAGAATTAAAGCTCAGACTACGCAAGATGAAGAAGTTGTACTGGTATGTCGGTGTGTCTAGCTCATGCAGCAAAAAGGTTGTATTTTGGTACTAGCACTGATATTAACTTCTCTTTCCATTATGTGACCAGTGACATAGACCTGTACTTTAAAGGAGTTATAAAAACACATTCACAAAATGACCGTACCTGAATGGTCATCTTACCTGTTGATGAAGACATTCAGACATGATCAATGTGCTGGCCTAGTAGAGTTATTAGTCACGTGCTTAAGCAAAACTTAACAAATCTGAAATAATTTCTGTAAGATCATTCACATGCTTCAACTTAAGCAAGTGCTTCACTGTAGACAAGCCTAAACCCCTGTGTAATTCTCTGCCTTCTGTCACTCCATTTGTGCATGAGCCACTTTGCTGTTGTTGACTGTTTTCTGTAACTCATCAGGTCCTTTGCGAATTCAGGGAAAGAATTTTGATTTGAACTTATACTAGCCCATATTCTAGGGGAAGGTGGAAAAGAAGGGCTGGCCAAACAGTTAAATGACTGAAGAGCACACTGGAAGACAGGATGTGTTTTGTGTTCCACCACAAGCTCACAGTGCAACTTCATTGAGTTAAATACTACATCCTTTACCTTTTAGATACCTTGCTACATGGGGTAGAATAATGAAATTATACCTAAATAACTAAATTACTTAAGTTCCTATATGATACATAAGAAGAATTAATAATGCTAGCAAAAGTAATAAAATCTGAAATACTAGAGGAGGTGGCTCCCAAGCCATCTACTGGAAAATCCCACTGTGAAGAGTACACATGAAAGGTTCATGTGGAGGGGGTGTGAACTCACATATGTCCTCCTTTGTTCATGGCCTAAGTAACAGCAATTTCTTCCCACTACAGAATCTACAGCTGCAAAACCTCTCCTGGAGGCAGGTACTGACAGTGACTACTCTTCAAGACACAGAAACCAACCAGCATTACAAGCCATCAGTAATTTTTCTCATAGTGTTAATGGTTAGAAACCTCACCCACATTTGACACATTGAGGTCCAGTTGCCTTCAGTGAGCAGTTGTATCAGGTCAATAAGAATCTTTCAGTTTCAATGACCTTGCAATTATTCACAGAGGTGTTCTCTGTGCCTTGGCGAGACAAACAGCAGGTACTTACTTGCTCATGTAATTGTTGAGAAGCATCTAGGCAATGACTAAGGCCAAGCTCTTGTTAACAGAGAAAAACATTGACAAAACAGTCCCTTTAGTTTTATTCTATGTTATTGAATAAAAATAATTTTAAATCAATAGCCATTTTGAGTTGTACTAACCAGCCCAAAAAAAAAAAAAATAAAGTTGGGAAGAAACATCTTTCCTGATTAATGTTTTGTTTGCTGCCCAGAGGCTGACGCTCTGAGTAAAACTCAAAAGTCCTCTAGTTATTTTCTGAAAAAGGTTGGTTTATGAACAATGAACTGGAATGAGCTAAACCATCATCATTTTTCATCATTTACTCTATTTATGAGCTCTTAAAACTATACAATTATGCATATTGTAGCTGTTAATACATATGTACATGCAGATACTTACATGAAAGATGATAATTTCTGTTATCTACAGATAATCTTATAATTTAAAAGTATACAAGCCAATCTGTTTTGTTTTTTTTTCTTACCACACAGGGCCATAGGGTTTAAAATAATTTAATAAAGATTTCAGATGAAGCTGGAATAGTTGGTGACTCATAGGTCATCAGTGGGTGGCAGGTGAGAGAAGGGAAAGCCTAAAGCAGTTAAGGTTTTAATGAGACTCAGAGCTAGTTTTCAATTCAGAACATTACTAGTTATTATTTTTTCCTGTTATTTGAACCAATACACAATGTTAAATATATTCTCTTTTCTCAACTTTTGCATAGTCTAATTTTCCTTTTTCCTTTTCTCCAGAGATTTTCTAAAAAGCAAAGCTATTCTATCAGAGTTTTAAAAAACTAAAGTGTTAGTAAATACAATTAAATTTTAGCTATAATATTATCCTTAAGAGGAAGGACTTAGGAAAAAAAAAAATGAAAAAGAGAACCATTCCTGTTATTCATTTTAATTCTTAAAACTTCAGTAGTTTTGAGTAAAAAATATTACTATGGAAATATCAGTGATGCATCTTATCTTATACAGCACGTATCTATTTAGAATTGAACCTGAGAAGAGAAGCCAGAATTTTACAATATTCTACAATTTCCCAAGTAAATTCTGTGGATGTAGTTAATCATTCCATATTTCAATAAAGCTTCTGTCACAGTTGAGCTGAGATTTCAAAACAGGGGTAGGATCCAAACTTTTGGTTGTTATGTTTTAAAATACTGGACACTTTTACTTGAATTACTTGAATGTATGAGTTGGTTGGACTGGCTGAAGTCAGAAGATAGTGAAAGGCACATACAGGATTCTCCTTAATGTCAGATAGAAGCCAAACAAAGTTGAGAGAGTTTTTGGCTACGTGAACTTCTTTGAATGGCTTCTGGTTCCCACTTTTCATAGGCTTATGTCCTTCCATAGAAAAGAGGCCTGGCCTCACATTTTGCCCCTAGGAATCTGTTGTCACTGTACACTGGCAGGACAGCTGAATCATGTATTTCTCATTTTAAAAAAAAAACAGAAATAATATAGTACTGGTATGCTCCATTCTTCTTCCACTCTCTCTAGCTTCCCCACTCTATTCTGTTGCTCTTCACCACTGACTTTAAGGAGCAATGACCTCTCCTTTTCACACACAGGAGCAATAGAACCTCTTGTGCTAAGCAAGACTGCAGAACATATAACGAATATGGCTCATAGTCTGCCAAAATCAAAACAGTTTTGCAGAGCTTTTCATTCATTACCACAGAAACTTAGAGGCAAGGCAAAAGAAAGTCTGAAGATTTGTTCATATGAACCTTTGCACCTGTTTTATTTTCACAAAACTAAGCAAGTGCTGAGATTCAAATGTCTCTGACTCAGCTCTCTGCCGGACAGTCTGGACGGCAATGTCTCGCCATTTCCAGTTGCACAGGACCCTGACCAATCTGAAATCCTCCACTTCTATCTACATCTAGCAGACTTATGATTTTATATACAGGCTCTGAAAAAGTGAATAAATAGTGTTTGTTACTATAGTAAAAGAAACAATCAAACCAACCAACCAGCCGCCAACACCGTAGCACCACAGAACTGTGCTACCTCCTCCAGAATGGTTTGTGCAGAACTGACAGCATAATATGTACAAGTTTGTTCCTCTGCTCCTACTAATTCATAAGGGAACACCTGATTCTGCAGCAAAATGACATTTTGATGTCAAAATCTCCTGCTACCTCAACTTCTGTTAAAGAATCTCCACTGTGTTGAATATCCCCTCTGAACTGAACAGAGGCAGAGGATTATTACAATCTACAAGACAAATCTGGTGATAAAATCTAACTCAAATCTT
Source organism: Merops nubicus (assembly GCF_000691845.1). NCBI lineage: Eukaryota > Metazoa > Chordata > Aves > Coraciiformes > Meropidae > Merops > Merops nubicus. The sequence goes on along the minus strand of NW_008604867.1, from coordinate 12,075 downwards.
GAAAAAGTCCAGAATTTAAGAGTAATGGGTTATTATTCTACTAATAACAGTCATATGAGGATTCTATTTCAGTGACCTCATTATGGCTGTGTATCATTATATTGGTGCACTGTTAGATCGTGCCAATGACAAGAACGTGTGAAACTGTTCATCCTCCCTGTGCTTCCCTTTATCATCTAAGGTGGTGTCTCATACACAGTCTCCAAAAGCAAACATTAATGAACTTCATATTTTAAAATCTCTAACATGAAAATTGTCCCTGGTCAATTAGAATGACCCCAAGGCTATAGCTACTATTATTGACATCAATGTAATAACCTCTGTGCACAGCATTTCATGAAGACCTTAGAGGCAGTGAAAGTGATTTTGTATTTCTTGATTTTTTATTTTCCTTTTCTGCAGAGCTCACATTTGGTCATTTTAAAGAACATGTTTTCCACATAGCTGCTTCTGTGCATGTACAAGTATCTTATGCAGGAAACACGAAGAGCTGTTCTTCAACATAACAAGGTAGGATTAGGGTTTGCTTTGACCTGGATTTCATTAAAAAAGCCTACAAATAATTCAGTTATTATTAGTATGGATTTTAAAAAATATTATTAACTAATGATTTGTTATTCTTACTGTCACTGTACCTAGGCCAGGAAACGAAGATACTATTTTGCTGGGTATTGTATGCAGTAAGGAAGAGAATGCCTTCTCTTAAAAAAAAAGAAGTATTTGAAATTTTGAAGTGAAAAAAAAGGAATTAAACAGAACAAAAGGAAGGGTTTGGAGGGGAAAGTAAAAGAAAGCTATTCAGCATGACAGGTGGCTATCTCAGTACACCAGGGACTTTCTTTTTGCATGCATGACAGTGAAGAAACTCATTGAATCACAAGTGATTTACAGTGATTTAATGTGAGATTAGAGTGAGGCCTTTCAAAAATATGCATGCTGTTCAATTTCTAGGAGATGCTGGTAAAGAGGTAGTTTTGCATGCAAAGTCTCAAACAATTTGTAGTCCAGCTGAGTTCAAAAGCAAAATTCCTACTGAAGAGAAGCAAAAAAGCCAGGCTATAATATATATTATGGTTTCTAGGCAAAATTTGCATAGTTTTTTCCCTAAGATTACAAAGATAAAATTTAAAATTAAACAGAAAATAAATTAACCAGAAAATAATGTTCTTGTCATGAAATTATCAGGCTTGTAGCAAATTTAGGGTTAATTTGTCATAATAAACTACATTGTTTTAACTTCCAATTCTTTTAGTTTGCAAATGCAGAATTCCCAGAGAGCCTGCTGTTACTGTGGAACTTGGCATAGCATTTTCATGGTCTTGTATATAATGATACCCAACCATCAAAAGAAAGAATAATATAATATCCAAATTGGGAAGGCAATTTCAGAGAGTTAATTAAAGATATACTCTAAGCACTGAACTTTGTGCATTTGTTTTAAAATATCTAGAATCTACACAGAATTCTCTCACATAATTCTCTCAATATCTTGTTACTGTGCTGTTTAATCAATATTATTTTTCTTTGACTAGAAAGCACAACTATTTCCTCTCTTTTTCACCATTAGGTTATGGTCAGGTCAAACTTCCCCACCTCCAGCAGTCTTGAACTATGCTAATGTGCTATAGTCACTCAGGATTCTGATCTACACAATCACAGATTGGATTCCTAATGACTCCACCCCTCTACTTTCCCTTGGGCACAAGCTGGGGAAGGGTAAGGAGTCTCCCTGGCTCCTGCTAGAAAGATCTCTGTGCAGGACCATTCCATCCCTCTGGAATGAGAAGTCCTCTGTTACAACCCAAGCCCTTCTGTCACCTTTGGTTGGGACACGTAGCTCAGATCACAACACAGCCACTAACTCCCAGGAACAGGACTGCAGAAAAACTGAGAAGACTTCTTGGCCTCCAAGCTTAAGTTTTCTTCTTGTTGTGGCCCCCTTTGCCCCCTAACTCTCCTACTAAGTTCTGCAAGCAGCACAGGTTCAAGATGATGATGAAGAGTTACCCAACTGGGGCAAGTGAGCTGCTAGCTAAAAAAAATACTCTGCAGGAAAGTAAAAAATAAAATAAAAACAATATCATGCTTGCATTATCCCAGGGCAATGAGGAAACTGAATATAGGCTTTCTCAGCTGTCCTTCAAACCAGAATAGTATTAGTCATCTTGTCTGAATTTCTGAGAAAAGGTAGCTAAATTTGAGCACTGATTCCATTTTTTGGTGCTTATCAAACATGTTTAGAAGCTTAAAAGATGATTCTGTGGAAATGAAAACATACAACTTTAATAGGAAATAGGCCTGCATGATGGTTGACTCAGCTGAAATAGTGATATCTCCTGGCATATGGACTTCAGGCATCTCAGCTGACATGGGGTAGACAACTAACCATTTAGCCTCTCTGGCCAGACAGTAAATTGTGCTCAGCTTGTATTTTGGACATCTGCATTACACACTACTTGCCCAAAATCATTGATGTAGTCACCTAGAATAACAATTCAAACAGTGTTATTATTCACACAGTTTTGCCAAATGAACAAGGCCACTTTTTACCTCTGTGAAAAATACAGTTATATAGAGATCTAGGAAACATGTGAGGAAATTTTCTTCAGATCAAGTCAAGTGGTGGCAGGTATATTGAACAGCATCAAATTTCTGAAGTTAGATCAAACCCAATGGGTTTAACCCACTTAATCATCACGGAAACAACACCCCCAAACTGGTTAGCACCAAAATTGCTCTTTCTCTTCTAGTAGGCTATATAATGTTAGATTTTTTCCAGAAAAAGGGAGCATGGCTTCTTCCATAGATAGTAAAGGAAGTCAAGGAGATGCAGTTTCTCTGGAAGGATCTATGTCAGTAAACTTCAGCACTAGTCTGTCTGAATGTCTCAAGTATGTAAAAGAAAGTGCTGAATTCTCCCTTCTTCCAAGCAAAACTCAAGAGGTACATTCATATGCTAGTGAAAAGTTTCCTGAGTAGCCTCCATTGTACTTGACTGTTGCCTTACTTTCTCTTCAACTTAGTTTCTAAATTTCTTATTAAAAAAAAAAATAGTCTTATTGATCCCAAATAAAAACTATGCCAATGTACTCCCAAATTTAATTGCAAATTGACCACAAGGGATTCACTATTTACTAGTGAATGGTGTTTCAGATTTGATTTTACACAGCTTCTGTCTGTTGAACCTGCTGAATGAACCTGATACATGGTGCAACTTCAGTACAGTGTCAAAACTTTTTCTTTTTTCTGTTCCTCCTGGGAAATGCCTACAGTGACCTCTAACTTCATGGAATCTTCGTTATAATCTTCATGTATAGGGGAGGTAAAATGGAAGAAATTTATCAAAACCAATAGACTTGCACTCCAGTACTCAGACCTTTTCTAATTTCAGCTGCAGGCTTCGTATTCAAGACTAAACTTTCTGCTGCCAGGCTATACAGAGCAAAGAGAGAAAGCAGCAAAATAGTTCACAGCTCTCTGATTCTTTTTCCCAGCCTCACTGTAGGAAGCCAAGGTTTGATTTACTGCAGTGTAAGAAAGGTTCTGCCACTTAGGAAGATTCCCAATAACCACTCCCTTTTCCCTGGATATGTCCCAGCCTACTCCCTGCTTCGAATTTTCAGCATAGATTTAACAGGTCTGGGAATAGAGTAGGTACAGGAGGCAAACCACTATCCCAGGTTCTCTCCAACACATATTGTGGTTTATGGTGTCCTATTAACTCAGGGAGATTTTCTCCCTCCACAGCTGTTTCTGTGTGCTGTACTAGAGGAACAAGTGATCACAATTAAGTGAGAGTCAGCTCCTGAAGATGGTATGGATCAGTATACAACTCACAGCAGTGAATAAACCAAGAGAAGATTACAGTTCTCCATATCTCATATTGCTTCAAATGTCCCTTTACCGATTTCATTGCTGAGCATCCCTTGCTCATAAACTGGTCAAGCTAGGAAATATAATAAAAACGTCTTTTAAAAAGGCTACTTTAAACCTGATAGGAATCCTCATCACTGGTGTCTTTCTCCAGCCTGTTAGTTCTACAAAACTATTGCAGAAACCTCAAAATGAGGTTGTGGGTTTTTTTTTATTTGAACCTAGTTTTCTCTTTCCCCTTTCCTATACTTGTCCCAAACACGTGCAAAACAAAACTCCTGGAGTTCTTTCTCATAACTTCTGGTGGAGCCGGTAGTAAGATTATCACAGAGAGCTGGAGCCACATTTTCTAGTTCTGAATCATGCTACTAGGTTTTACAGTGAGTTCTAGTATCCTTGTCCCTCTTACTGGAAAATATATGAGGCTCAAACATACTGAATTTATCCCATTTCCAAGAATCTAACTAGATTTCAGCCTGTAATTTCTACCATAGTGATTCTCTCTGTATCTATTGTCAAAACTTCAGCATTTGCTTGCACCTTTCTCTTAAGCTGGAAATGAATCTTGAGCATGCAGCATCACCTTAAAATATGTTTTTGAGGTGTGGGAAGAATTTTAAGATCTGAAAATGAACAAACCATGGAAAACGTCTTGAAGCCAAAATATGATGATAGAATGACATAGTGACTGTGTCATGATTTTTTTTTTCTGAGAACTGCCAGTGTTCATTCTTCTAGAGATTTGGTATGTGTTAAATAGAGCAAAAACATAAAGCTTCAGTAATGTTTTATAAATCACAGAATTTTCTCTTAAGAATTAATCATTCATGCTTTACCTTGAAGTAACCCAGATTCTGATACAAAGTACAAGTATAGGAAAATTCTTTCAGTCCTAGCTTTCAATAGTTTTGAGAAAACCGATAAAGCTTAGTCAAATCTGGTAAAAGACAGAGTACCTGCAAAGCACAGTAACATCAGGGAAAATACTTATTTTAGCATTGTTTGTAGACAGCTCGTCTAAAAAAACCTAAAGCAACAACAACAAAAAAAAACAAACACAAAAGAAAGAGGGGTGGAGAGAGGAAAAGCTCAGATCAAAAAGGGGATAGGAAAAGGAGGCAGCAGGAACACAAAGGTTGTAACATGTTCTTTGGGAACCGAAGTCAGGCTCCTGGCTACCAGGACAACCCCACCAAAGTACAGAAAGCAATCACATCAATTATATTTGAACGTGAGGTGCACAGTCATGGTTTACAAGGTGATTCTGTTTCCACTGTTACATACAGCTGTATGTGTAGTCTAATAGGCTTTTCACAACCCCTACAGAATTTTACACAGCTTTTTATGTCCAAACTTACATAGTATATGATACTTGGACTCTGACAACCAAGCCATCCTAAGGAGTCCTTGCCACCACAGTTAGCTGCTCCTTTTGTCCCTTCTCCTCAGCTGACACCACTGTTAATGAAGGGTGGTTGCAAGACACTGGACTAAATACATTTTGGTTAAAAATTACCTTGCCAAAACAACCCCTTAAAAGATCGCTTTAAACCAATTCATTCAGTCATTGATGCTGTTGCCTGAATGGCTTTCTAAACTATTGTTTTACTTAGACTGAGGGGAAGTAGAAAATTATCAAGTGAGAGTAAGTACAAGCAGCTAATGGATAGGTCCTCTTGTAAACCAAATTTCAGTTAAACTCCTTGCACTGTGACATAAGGTTTCAGAACTCAAACTTCCTAAAGGCACTTTTGTCTTCACAGAAAACCAACTACACTAAATAAAACATTATTAACAATTTTTTAAAAATATAGTTAAAGAGTAAAATGTTACACCAAATAAATATTCATATCAAATAAATACCAATTTTCATATATATTGAAGTAAAGCTTCATAAAAGTTATCAATCTAAATTAAGAATTTAACCTCCAAATTAAACATTCTTTGTACTTCTAAAAAGAAATTGTTTTTAAAGATGAAGCTGATGTTCTTCTTTCAATATAGATTTTTTTTTTAAATCTCTAAATAGAAGCTTTCCTATGTCACAATGAAATTTAATCAGGCTATTACCTATGTAGCTTTTCCTTCAGTATTTTCCTACAGACTACAGTTATGATCTGTATATCTATATGTGCAGTATGGTATGTATAGGAAAGAGAGAAAGGTAAGAGTTCTTTCCTGTGACTCTTTATCAGACACCCCTTTTCTATTCCTCAAAAATAATTAGAAAACCTTATCTAGCAGGAAAAGCACTAGTTGAACATATCTGCCATCACTGTGCCGTGTCACAAAGTGAAAAATCCTCACTAATGGTTCCTGAACCGCCAATCTCAGGTAGGTGGCATTAGATGATTCACAGAAGACAAACATCTCTGTTGATTAATTCTTTTTATTTTGTTCCAGCTTTGCTGATTTATTTTGAACTAGTCATGGGGTAGTTAATAAATGTCATTCACATCATTAAACCCCGAAGTTCTCACCTGTTTTAAGTAGTAATCAGAGTACACATACAGAGCAAAAAAAGTGCTGTCTATAATGCCCTCTCCTTAGTATTACAAACCAGTATGAAATCAAGCTTTAAAATGGTATATGGACTTTTCAAGGAATTATGCTAAGCTACACTTTTCTGATAATATGGAAAAACTTACATTCATATAGAAAAATAAAATTAAAAACAAGCTCCTTGATCCTCATATGCCAGATGGCTGTAGCAAACAATCACCCAGCTGATGTGGGCCATCACCAGTTCCAGACTGGGGACTGAGGCAAAAATAGGTGGACGAATTATTAGTTTCGGAGTCACACTCAGGCTCAGACATTGAGCTCTCTTGTCCTCACAGTCTTAGTTTTATCCCTACAAACAGTTCTGCTTTCTCACCTTTTCCAAAGCAATTATTTTGGATCACAAAATTCACTATAAGCAAGTTTGCTTACAGCCAAGAAGATTTATTTTTAAAGTGTTTGGCTGGGTTTTGGTTTTTAAATTGAGCTCCACCTGGCTACCTTGGGGAAGGGTGACTATCACACACTGGATTTTTATTTTTCATTATTCCAGAGTAATTACTCTAGAACAGATTTACCTCCCTGTGCAAACCAGGGCATTCCCCAAGTCTAATCTAACCCTACTGGAGAGAGAGAAATGAGAAAAAATTCATTGTTCGTGGCATGTAGTCTTTTTTTTCCTATGTAAAAAGGGCTAGCCTGTTAAGAAAACATCACAGTTTGTTGACCCTTTATCTCGTGCATCATAGTTCTGCCTGGCTGCATACGTTGTGTACACTGAAGGTTCCCAATCCCACTAGAAGTGAGAGCTGGCCAACCTTTGTATCCCCTGGGGAACAATGCAGGCGCCTGCAGCAGAAGGCAGCAGTGATTCCCTGCTGCTCCGAGTTCAGACAGCCCCTGGGCCACCACATCCAAGCTCGTTAAAGCAGTCGAGGGTCAGCACAAGCAACACTGCTTGTCCTGTTTCAGCTGCAGTGCAGCGAGCCAACTCGCATGGGAAAAGGCAGCAATTCAGTTCCACAGCCACTTGATGTAATTCAGAGACACTCTTCAATTCATTTCTTATTTTCTCTTAATGCAATTTCTTTTAAAAGATACAGTTTAACCCTCAGGAGTTTAATGCCTTTTACTTGTAAGCAAAATGCAAGGTAAAAAATTCGAAACACTAAATGATGAGCAAAACATTTCTAACTCTTATGACTAATGTAAATTGTTTCTCAAAGCAAGGGATACTTCACAGAAAAAAATTTCAGTTACATTAACATAAGTGAAGAGTAACTTCATTGTTTTGCTCTGCCAAAGACAGCATGCTACCTGAGACTGGGCAGGACAACAGAATTATCCTCTGACTTTAAGGGCAATGGTAGTTTGAAACTGTTCTTCCCCAGTCTCTAAGTAAATTCTGCTGAAATGTTTCCCCCTCTAATTTAGGTATCCTTAGGCACGGGAAAATTCACTCATCATGTTCCATTTTGGCAAGGTTATTTCTTATACAGAAAATAATTGTAGTGGATTTATAAAATGTAGAAAAACATTAGTATGAAAAAGCATTCTTAAATATGAATAAACTTGTTCTTACCTCAAGGTTTCCCTCTGTCGCAAAATGCTTGAAGGCTTATTTTCAGACTCTAAAAATAAGAGAGAATACACTTTAACAAAACAATAGGAAACATTTGATGAGCAAAATTCACCCGTAACCTAAAAAGAAAAAAATAGAAGCTATATAACTTTCTTACAGTAAATTTCTATATTGCTGGCTTCAGTATATGAACTGAAAAACAATAATTAAAGCTATTTGCTTTAGAGAAATCAATCACGTCAGCAGACTGGTGTTAAAATACTAAAACATGTAATACAAGGAGCAAAATAATTCAATACAAAAAACAATGTACTTGATGTACAACTAATAGCCTGAAGAAAGTAATCTTAATACTGACATTTTATTAGTTCTGCTTAACATCTCAGCTTTTACAGGTAGCCAGCTTACAAGGAATAAATCTTAATGTCTGGATATTAAATTAGAAAGAAACAAAAGTCTTCATACTATCTGCTAGCATGAACCTCACATGCACATGAGGCTAACAGCAGTTGCATGTTATCTTTGGGAGAAGCCTTTATTTCATCATCGAATCACTAATATGAATCTCTGTAAATAAAAATGTGGTACTCAGCCTTTCCCCTAGTTATGGTAGTCCGTTCACCATCAGTCCTCCTCCCTTTCCTGTAGGAGTCAAGAGACCAGGATTCCCCCGCAAAGATCTTTTCTGCATGCATTGGGGGATGGCGTAGGGGAACAATGTCCGTACCCATCAAACTGCCCAACAGCACCCAGCTTGCTCAAAGGTAACTAAGTCAGTCTAACTCTCCACCCTCTTGTAAACACTGCCTCAGAGTTGAAAAGCTAACTGCTTTTTTAGGTACTCTTCTGTGATTACTTCTTTTTATTCTTCTGTATTTGATAGTTTTATTTTGTTGTGAACTAAGCTAAACCATTACGAAGCATAACTTATGAAATACAAAACTTGTAATTAAATAAGACCTAATATAAAATACAAAATGAGTCTAGCAGAATTCCTACTTCCACCAGGTTTCCTTGCAGGCACTACTTGGTCTCCAGACTATGTGTTTGTACAATCCAATGTATTAATGCCATAGGCCATGATTACCAGTTTACAAATTTGTTGCCTCCTTTCTGGATTCTGTGCCTGATATTAGTTTAGTCTTCCATTAATAAGCATTTAATTCTAGCTTGTGCCTTTAGAGTACTGTTACTTGTTTTGTAGGGGAGGCATCATAAAACCCAGAAATAGCTTAAATTTAATTACAATCGGCGCAGTAACAAAAATTTGGTTCTGTGACACCTCACGTACCTACAAAGTAGGATATAAGTAATTTCTTAACCTATTGTAAAGAAAAATAAAAGGGAGGAGAGGTGCAAAAAAGGGGGAAAGGGAAGAGAAAGAAAGAAAGAAAATTATACCTTTTCTGTTTCAGGGTTTTGATGTAAGAAATAAGGGAAACTGAGAACAAATATTTGACTTTAAAGATAACCTATGATACTAATCCTGTTCTGGACAAAATCAAATAAAAAAAAAAAAATCAAACAAGCGACACTCCCCGTGCCCAACTCCCTAACCACAACAAACTAAAACACACCCTAAAGCAAAAAAAACACCCAATTTTTTTGGTGGTTTTTTTGGTGTTTTGTGTTCCAACACAAGAATTTTACAAGGGGAGGTTATCAACAGAGTGCCTAAAGCATAACATGCTGCTTAGAGTTAGGGAATATCTCACTCAGCAGTAAGGGACCATCATCTGTTCTCAATTGTCTTTTTCCAGATGCTAGCAAGAGCACTCGCCAGAGCAAAGGGAGAGCCACCACTCCAGCATGTCTACCAGCCAGCTGGGAGGTCATAGCATGCTTCAGAGGCAATATTTGGCTAAGAGCACTTCTTTTGTCTGTAGACAAAAGGAAGTAGATCCATGCCTAGTTTGTCTCACAGTATTACTCTATGAAAAACCTCCATAATACTGTAGGTTCATTTGGCAAGTTTAATTAGACTTATGAGGAATGAAATGAAGAGATAAACAAAACAGATGGTTAATTTTATATGGATGCTGCATAGAATTAGATGAAAGAAAAAAAAAAAAAAAAAAAAGACGTGAGGACAACAAAAACTCCCCTGCCACAAAAGGCAACAAGAAGGAAGAACACAGTAAGTAACATTCCAGAGTTACATATATTCAGGTGAAATAAAAAAATACATATTTTGCACATGTTCTTCTTCCTCTGAAACTATACTTTGAACCAAAAGAAAAGAAAAACCTAAATATAGGGCAAAAAGAATAAGGTGCATTTGAAACATGTTTAACATCTTAATATCACCTCATCTTTCTTTTGCCTTCTAGAGGTATCTGTAAAAAAAAAAAAGTACCTTGTTATTGGAACTCCCCACGTCCACTAAGCCACTAAACACTAAATCAAACATGGCAGCCACCTCCATTTCTCAGGTCTTCAGGATTCCTCCTGCCCTCAGAAGGTGTTTTAACAGTGTACAAAGGTAAGAAAGGAAACACATTTTGATAGGACTTCAATGGTTTTAGCCCTCAAGGAAATATTAGGATTACATATGTAGAAAACAGAATATCTCCCTAGATCTGCCTTTATATTTCTTTGACTTCATAGATTTACTGGTGAATGCTGAAGAAAAAGTTAATTTATCTTCCATTTTTCTAACTGACAGCCCAGAAAGGAGGGTTCGGGTGGGAATCAGAGGTGTTAGAAGAATCTTCTTAAAAGCATTACTCTCACTATGAAGCAAATGGGGTCTGAGCAAAGAACTTTAAAAAGAGCAAAAGCCAGGTCCTATAAACACATGAGTGCTCTCACCTCATTAGCTTCAACAAGAACTCAGGGAGCTTAGGCCCTAGAAGACATCATCTGTCCTTAGGACCCAGAGAGCAAAGCAGTGATAGAAAAATAAAGGTAAAAGAGCAAGAAAAAGGCAATCAATTCTTCTCCACAAAAGATGTAATTTAGAAAACAAACAAACAAACAACAAAACACATATCTATCAAAATAATCTAATATTAAGCATATACTGAAAATTACTATTATATATCAGCCTGTGGGCATCTTTTGACAAAATGGCCAAGGAAAACAAAAAGGGGCAAGGAAAAGGAAAAAAAAAAAGCACCTTTGGTTATTTACAGATAGACCTGGAAAGGTCTCAAAAAATCTTCAGGTTTTTATTAGAAGTGCAAGGATTTTTCTTGGTGTAAATTCACTTGACATAATTCCCTATTGAACCATATCTATCTGTCATTCACTGAAAAAGCAGCAAAGTCAAATCCTCTAGTATTACTACTGTCTACATCAAATGGGCCACTGGACTATTTGAAAAGTCTTTCAGTCAGCCCTGATTTTCTTTCATATTTTTTGAGACTTAGAAGGCCTACCATGTTTTACACTCCCAAAGAATTACCATTATCTAAACCAACCAAGTCTCATATTTGATCTATGTAACTAATATCTGAGTATCATATCTCTAAAGATACAAATGTATAACCTCATCATATAAAAACTAGAGCAGTCATCACTAGAAGATTCAGTTACCAGTGAATTTAATACATTGTGTATGCTTATAAGAATAACTCCTTTGTCTTCTCTCATGGAATTTTATTTATGAAAAGCAAATATAACTGGCGAGATAATCAAGTCACAGATTTCAGTGAATCTTTCCATTTATTTCAGTGAAATTAGTGGTGCATGTTCCCTTGTTAAGCGTCTTGGGTTTTGTTGGTGTACCACTTCGTGCTGGTTCATTTGTAAATAAATGCAGCAAAGATTTAAGGGCACCGCCAGTGTAGTTGTAGGTGTTACTGCCATTGGAGATGATAGCTGCTGGTGTTCAAATGATAATTCTGGAGGAAAGTGGATAGCTTAGGAGTTGGTTTTATGAAAACATATTGGAATACTTCACATGTTCCAGAACAGGTGAAATATCTTCAAGAAATCCTCCTCCACCACAGTGCTTGAACGATCAGTAATGTACAAATCAGGAGGACAGGTGTCAGCTTTCAGTTGCATAGGAAATGTATGTGTTATGGGAGAAGAGGTGACCCAGCCTGTACATTGATGGAACAAAGCACCTCATGGGTCATCTACTTTCTTAGAGTCATAGAATCCTTTAGGTT
>NW_008604866.1:9922-11003 GCF_000691845.1 Merops nubicus | reverse complement strand
CCCCTCCACAACCCCCTGCCCTCACCCCCAGACACAACCAGCCCCTCTGCACCCTGCCAGCTGCCTCTCGTCACCCCCAGGCACAACCCACCTGCCACCAGCCACGTTGCAGGTGGCACCTGCAGGCACCGAGGCACAGGGGAGGAGGAGAGGCAGCCAGCTCTGCTGGTTTCACCTCTGAAATTCAGGGAGTGAACTGCTTGCATTTGCCACGTTCTTCCCATTGATATTTTGTGCACATCCACCTGCTGTGCAGCGAGGCCACAGAACATTTAATTCAAGTTAAAAAATTCTAAGAAGGCTCAAACAGTGATGGTTTGTATAAGCAGCTTCTATTGCCAGCCTGAGAAGTTCATGCGACTGCCTTTGATTAGCAATGCCCCTAGTGGGGCTTTGCCTGCTGCCTGGGAGGTTAAGAGTTGTGTGATTTGCCCAGAAGCACTTGGAGATAAATGTCCAGTGAAACCCTGCATTAGCATTAACCTTTGGGCTGGGAATAGCAGGGCCTCATCAGCCTGTCTCCAAAACAGCATCGCCCTCACACTTCACAACGGGCAAAACACCAGCACACAAAGCAAACCCTGTACTTCAGGATGGTGAAAATATCCTCTAGGACTGAGGAGATACTGCAGGGAACATGTCCACTGGGAAAGGCAAATACATTTTTCTTTGTATGATTAAACAGAAAAAAAACCCTATAGGCCCACGCCTGGCAGAGGAACTGTGGTAGGAGCTGGGCTGCAGAGCCAAAACGCTCAAGGCAGGCTCTGAATAAGGACGGAAAACCACTTTCCTGTCTCAATCCAGAGTGCCCTTGGTGCAAAGCACCAGAGCCAGGAGAGGGCCCGTGGAGGCAAATACATTTTTCTTTGTATGATTAAACAGAAAAAAAACCCTATAGGCCCACGCCTGGCAGAGGAACTGTGGTAGGAGCTGGGCTGCAGAGCCAAAACGCTCAAGGCAGGCTCTGAATAAGGACGGAAAACCACTTTCCTGTCTCAATCCAGAGTGCCCTTGGTGCAAAGCACCAGAGCCAGGAGAGGGCCCGTGGGGAGAAGCAGCTCCCCACGGGCTGGGGCTG
>NW_008604866.1:466-9841 GCF_000691845.1 Merops nubicus | reverse complement strand
CCACGCTGCTGCCCACGCAGCGGGCACCCACCTGCAGGGGCCGTTCCCTCGGTTCTGGCTCTGGCAACAGCCTTGCCCAGGCCTCCCTGCAGCCCCGGGGTTGCTGTGAGGAGGAGCCACGAGGAGAAAGGGGGCAGAGCACGACTGCCCAGCCTGGAGTCCTGAAACCAGGATGTCCTGAAAGCCGAGAGGTGCGGCAGCATCGGTGGAAGGGAACTAGAGAATTTCACTGATTTCTAGCAGTGCAATTTTCTTCATTGCATCAAGTGTTGCCCTGAGCCACTCTGCCTTAGCAAGGAGCAAGGGCTACTGCAGAGGCACGTCACAGTGTCAGGAGCACCCTTTTGTCCCATCACACTGCTTCTGTTTTAGATCACTCCTCCACACAGTCACCCAGAGGGGCTCTTAACCTTTCTCCAGGCAGCTCTCATCACCTGTGGAACAGTGGGCTACTAGAAAAAGGAGCTGTAATTTATGCTGAAAGTCTCTCACTTTGCAGCTCCCTCTAAGCTTATGAAAAACAACCATTCTAGCAGGGCAGCCTCATGGACAAGTCTCCTGGAGCACGTTGCTCTTTCAGGGCTGAGACACCAGCTGTGCTTCCAACCACCAGACTGTGTGAACAAGGCAACAACACCCACATGAACACTGACACTCTGCACCTGCAAGGCCCAGTCCTGCCCTGGCAGTGGAGGTCCAAACTTGGCACACGTGTGCTCTTTTCCAAACACAGGCACCATCAAGCCCTGCCTGGGGTTGCAGATGAGACAATGGCAAAAAACTCATCCCACTTGCTACACCTTCTCCACTTCTAGGCCTTATCTTCTGCTCATCCATGATCATACCTTCCCTACAAGGCCTCCTTCATATAAACTGGTTGTCTATGTTTTGAGATCTAGCTATAAAACCCTTGTGTTACTCCTCCTTCTATGTAAGCATCCAGGTCCAGGACTTCTGATGCAGGGGACACGCTGGGTTTGTGTGGAAGGCAACTCCTAATGAGCTGGCACGAGAGGCAGCTATGGATGGTACTTGTTTTGTGAAGCACTGACCTGTGCTTCCTGGTTGGAGAGCATAATTAACATTCATTTCCAAAAAATCAAGTTCAGGTTGATGGAAAGTGCCAGGCCTGGCAGCTCAAGAGCATTGGGCTGTCTCATGACCTGCAGCACAGATACAGCATAAACTCAGCACAGCATCCTTCCTTCCTGAGCTTTTCTTCATTTCCCAGCAGCCTCCAGCCCATTGCCCCACACAGCCTGGCACGTGGGCTGGCAGGGGTATGGGTCTGCCCCAGGAGGGCTCACAGGGCTATGGGTCTGCCCCAGGAGGGCTCACAGGGCTATGGGACCATCCTGCTACATGCAGTGGGCATCTGAGGTTCTCACACCAGCAGCCCTGGTGCAGCCTTCCCCCCCTGCCCAGCTCCAGGAGAGCACAGTCTTTGCCCAGGTGATTTAATTGTTGTCCAGAATGACAAAGAAACATCATCCCAAACCAACCACATCACCACAGCCAGAATCAGCCCCTTATCTGGGGCTTTTGAATTTGAATGGAGACCACAGCCACTCAACAAGTCCCTGTTGTAGGGGCCAGCCCGACTTGGGCAGCTCAACCTAGAGATAAAAATCGAAAACAGAGATGGTAAAGTACAGGCTGATCTACTGGGGGCAAGCAGGGGCTTGGAGACCCCCTCGGCCACCCCATTAGCAGCTCTGCAGGGGATTCCTGCACTGCCCTCACTCCCTCGTTCAGGTCAAGCTCAGCCCTGATAAAGATCCACACGGAATCCACAGGGGATTCACCCAGCCAGGGGGGACACAGAGCCAGTGGTGTCCACTGGAACCACAGGTCTGGTGGAGAACAATGTCAACAGAACCTGTCTGGAGTTGCTAGGGTCTTCCAGAGTGTCGGGCAGGATCAGATGGCCTGGGGAAACCAGAGGGCTGTGAAGGAAGGTGTCATGGCCCATCCACCTTAAAAAAAAAGCAGCTCACTTGTAAGAGCTCTAGCTGCTGATTGCCAGACAACATCTCTGATGGCCCTTAATCAGTGCTTGCTTGAAGTAGAAAGGAGAACTGAAGCAACTTTTCCATCTGCAGACTGGTAGACTCCCTGCTAAGAGCTAATGACTGCCTCTGCTGATGACTGGAGTTTGTGTTACACTCTCTGTGGAGTTTTCTGCACTCAGTGGAGATTCTAAAGGAGTGAAGCTGTCCAAGAGAGGGAGAATTACTGCTCTGGGCAGATGACATGGTATGGAGACAGCGACCCTTCCAAGATGCTCCAGGTGCCCACCACTAATATTTTTTCCAGAGAGGAGGCACTAAAATGATGATACAAGAAAGGAATTTACATTCCTTTGTCATCAAAGCCAACAGATGAGAACTTTTCTGACTAAATCTGGGAACTGGAGCTGTCTGATAACACCGACCTTGCCAACAAGGATCAGAAGTGGAAGGTTATTTGTGCTCCTAGCAGATGTGTGGGTGAGAAGCTGAGTGTGAGACACGAGTAGAAAGCAGAAGTCCTTCCAGTGTTGATATGCATCTGTCTGCTTATGTGGGGCATTTCCAAATTGCTTGATATGAAAGATTCTTACTCAGCTTCAGGTGAATGGACTGAGAGAGATGAGAAATGGACAGCTGGATATGGAAGTCTTTCTAGCTGAAAGGGCCTTGAAAAAAAACTCCTCAATGTCTTAAATCAAGTAATGAAAATGAGATTTCCAGTACATGGGAACTTGCAGTAATTTTTGAACTTGAGAAGAGGAAGGTGACACTGAATAAAGGAGAACAACAAGCTCGATTCCAAGCATGATTGCTGCCTACAGGGAACAGGATGGAGCTCATCAAACCCTCTTACCTATGCAAGAGATGATGTGAGAGCCTGGAGCTGGAAGGTCTTGTCTGAGACCAGCAGCAAAGATGAAGACAATGTCAATCTGATGTTAGTCTGAATTGATTAATCAGATCTTAATGATCTTACTCTGGCAGTGATGTTTGCAGGAACTTTAATACCTTCCTCTGCCTGATGCAGTCTCTTCCATCATTAGCTCTCACTTACAGCCTGTCTTAATCAGTTTTGCAGGGAAGACTTTGAGACACGGTGTCAAATGCTCTATTAAAACCTTAAATGTGTTACTGCAGCCTCTTCTAGCATCAGTCACCACACCACAGACTCAGAACTGGCATTTCCCTTCCCCCCAGCTCCTAATTATTAACTAAATAGAGAAAATAAAAGAGCAATTAGGAAAAGCATTTAATAAAGCCATGGCTTACTGACTCTTCCTTGCCACCAGAGAAGCCCTGGGGACTCTGACCACACGGACCTCTGCTTACATGGGTGTAGGAGTGTCTGGAGGCTTCTCTTTCCCAGTATGTCCCATTCCAGTAGTGCTGAAATATACTGGCCTGGCCAAAAGCCACCAAGAGCTGCTGCAGAAGCACCCAGTTTGACCAGTTGCTGGCTCTGGGCAGGGAGGGGGCACAGGGCCATGGTAAGCTGGCAGTGGGCAGATTCAGGCTGGATGTGAGGAAGAAGTTCTTCCCCATGACAGTGGTGAGACCCTGGAAGGGGTTGCCCAGGGAGGTGGTTGAGGCCCCATCCCTGGGGGTCTTTAAGGCCAGGCTGGAGGAGGCTCTGGGCAGCCTGATCTAGTGGGAGGTGTCCCTGCTCATGGCAGAGGGGTTGGAACTGGGGGATCCTTGTGGTCCCTTCCAATCCTGACAGATTCTGATCTGTTTTAGCAGAGGACTTTAGAGCCCTAACGGCTCAATGGTTGGACTTGATGATCTTGGAGGTCCTTTCCAACCTAAAGGATTCTATGATTCTAAGCTCTCTCCTAACGTGCTCCACAGCCTGATGCCTGCAGAGCTGGGCAGAGGCAGTGGGGTGGTGAGGCTGAGCTCACCTGGGCTCTCCTCCAGCCCACTGCACAGACAATTCCCAGACAAGTGGGACAAAACAGCCCACACCATCCTGGGGTGGGACCTCCCCTCCTGAGATGGGAAAAGATTGGCCCTGCCAAGGTAAAACGTTTGGTGTCCCTTTGTTCAACTGGAAAGAAGACATTTGAGGGCAAACACAAACATGTTTGACTGGGAAGTTTTGCATCTCCAAGGTACAGGTGCCCCATGTTTGAACTTCCTCTAATAAGCAAAGAGCCAGCAGCATTTTAGCCTTTATCCAGGAGCATTACAATGGCAGATGAGAAAATAAATCTGTTACTCACTTTACCAGCAACTCTGAGAGAAACAGGAGAAGATTTGTCTTTGCCCAGAGCTCCTCTCCATGCTCCGTGGGGCTCAGACCCACACTCTGTCAGCCAGGACCTGAGCTCACTGGTGCCAGGGGCTCAGTGCCCCGTGCCAGCACACTGCCCAGCCTGCCCCAGGCACCCACCTCCTCTGGCCTCCGTGCTGCCACTCAGGCTTCCCAAACCTGTGACCAGCACCGTGGGCCAGAGGCTGCTCGTTGCATCCTCCATGAGGGATGAGGAGCTTGGGTCACCAGCCCTGGGGGTCACCCCAAGCCCAGTGGCCTGGTTCTACCTGCAGCTGGCAGCAGCAGCACAGGACAGCGTGCAGCCAGACAACACACACTGCCATTTCCCCAGATCTTTGCATTTAATGCCTTTTTTACCCCCCCTCATTGGTTTTGTTAATTTGTTTTTCCTCCTTTAACCTATGCAGCCTCTGGTGGTGATGGACCCAGAGTTCATCCCCCAGGAATGAACTGCTGCTGTGCAAACACTCTGAGCATCAAGGGGTCACGGAAATCTCACAGCAGTGCTCTCTAGCAAGGTTGTGTGAGGCTCTCCAACACAGAAACACTCACTGGGTGAAGAAGAGGCTCCCTTTGAGGGAGCCTGGTCTGCTGGGGCTCTCCCAGACCACGGCTGCAGTGCTGTGCTCCTTGGCAAGCAGCAGTGCTCGTGCCTGTGCAGGAGGGACTCTCCTGCCATCAGCAGTGGAGCATTCCAGAGGCAACCATGTCTGGGGAGGGGTTTCAGAAGTTTGCCCAACACTGCCCATGAGTCTTAGAACCATAGAATGATTTGGGTTGGAAAGGACCTTAAAAAAGGTCATCTCTTCCAACCCCCTGCCATGGGCAGGGACATCTCCCCCTAGACCAGGTTGCACAAGGCCCCATCCAACCTGGTCTTGAAGACCTCCAGTGAGGGAACATCCACAGTGTCCTGGGGCAACCTGTGCCAAGGTCTCACTGCCCTCTGAGTGAAGAACTTCTGAATTTCCAATTTATATCTCCCCTCTTCCAGTTTGAAGCTGTCACCCCTCATCAGGTAAAAATTTCTTCCCCAGATTTCTTGTAGGCCCCCTTCAGATACTGAGAGGCTGCAATAAGGTCTCCCTGGAGCCTTCTCTTCCCCTGGCTGGAGAATCCCCGTTCTCTCAGCTCATCCTTACAGTTTTTTTCAGGAGAAGCCCTGGTCCATAGGTGGGTGCTCTTTGTCCCACAGAAACCCCATCTCCTCCTCTTCACAAGAGCTCATGCTGTGACATGGTCAGGAATAAAAGGACCCTCAGGTTCCCATTTGGCTGCATTTTCCCAGACTATAAATCAGGTGGTGAGAAGCCTGGAGGGCAAAACAGCCCCATAAATACCTCAGCAATACCTCAGCAAAAGGGGACTCTCCAAACAACTGGAGAAGCCCCTTTCCCTGCCCATCAGCTCTGGGGGACACGGGTTCCATTTGGTGTGAACCAAGACCTCAGCTTGGGTCCAGGGTTTTGAGGATGTGCTAACATGATGAGCTTTAACACGTTCACTCCCCAGGCAGGGGATTAATCCACTGCTCCCCCTGCAGCACACAAACACTGGGCCTGGTTTTATGGGGACCTGCATGTGTCAAATGCAACATTTTCCACTGAGACATGGGAGAAAAGTCCCTTTTGTTAGCACAGCACCCAAAAAAACCCACGGGCAGAGTAAGACAGCAGGCAGAGGCAGAACGCTCCTGCACGTGGCCTTCCCAAGGGCCGTGTGATGAGCTGCTGCAGATGTTTCCCAAACACCCTGGCCAGATCCCCAGAGCTGTAGCTTCCCCTGACCCGAGCCTCGCTCCCCAGCACAGCTCTCCTTGCTGAAATGCTGTTTTCCCCCCAAAACACAGGGCCTCCCTTCCCTCCACCCACACGGCCACAGGGGATCTCCTGGGAGCTGTACCAGATTTGCAGAGCCCGGGCAGAGATCACCCACTCTGCAGGCCAGAGCTCCAGCCTCTGCTGTTGTGGGGACAGGGGATCCTCCCCTCCACGCTGTGCTGCAGGCAGAGCCTCTGGAGCAAGGCTCAGCCCACCAGCTGGGTGGTGAGGGAGCTGCAGCCCACTCAGACACATCCAGCACAGCAGAGGAGAGGAACGGGGGTGCCCAACCCTGGGCTCTCCCCAACCCAAACTCATGCCTCAGGAGACCAGGTTTGGAAAGACCTTCCCTTTTCCTTCTGGAGCCTCCCACCTCAGCTGTCCATTTCCAGCTTGGATACACACTGTAGCCCCACCTGCTTCATTATTTCACACATGCAAGACTTGTGTTCCCTCTGTTTTGTTTTAATTAGGGTCGATAAGTTGTAACCTCAAGCTTAGGAAGAGGGTGAGGACACAGAACAGATCATTCCCCCTCTAGGAGCATCCCTGCTGTCAGCATTCTCCACCTAGCCAATTCCACAAAGCTGATGCTTGTCCTGGTTTTATAAACTCGTGTAGCCTGTGACCTGCAGCTTGGGAACCTGCCCATGGCTGGCTGGACACAGCACCCCCAGGGTGCCCCAGCAAGACCCATGTACCCACTGCACCCCAACACCCCTCACTTCCAGCTGCAACATGCCACAAGGCATCTTCTCCCCAGGACATGTCACGTCCCCTTCCCACTCCATCTTGCTGAGAGCCATGGGAATTCTGCAGGGATTTTGGCTGCAGCAAGATACAGAGTTTGGGAACCTATTTATAACCTGGAGCTATAGATATATATTTATAACCACAGATTCATTCCTGCAGCCTTTGCTCCAAAGAAATGACAAGGGTTGAAGAAGGCTCTTTGGACGTTTATGCTCTTTTTCCAGCACCACAGCAACATCCTCAGGCTCACACTGGAACTACTGGGAGGTTTTCCTCTACCAGCCAGCTATTTTTATTAGACTACAGGTATTTGAGAGTTGGGCTCTCAGTAAAAAAAGAGATATGAATTGAGACTATCCTGGGCACCAAAGAGTTCTGGCACTTGAACTTCCCCAACATCTTATCTATCCAAAAAGCCTCATCACTGCAGGTACCAGTTATTTTGCTGGTGGCAGAGCTGTGACCACCAGCAGCTGCTGCTCGTGCAGATATTTTAACTTAACATGCCTTCTGTAAATAAATCTTTACATTGCCATTTGCACCACTTTACATGTGTGCCCTGTCATGGGCCCCAGCATTTTCTCAGCAATGTCATGAAGTAGAACCATAGTTCATACAGTTTGACTAATAATGGGTGGAACAAGCAAAGCAACAATCCCCCTCACCACAGGGGATACAACAAAGAAGAAGAGAATAATAAAAAAGGAACCCAACAGCCCCACAAAGCCATCCTGTGGGAAATGCCAGCTGAGATCATGGTTGGATTTTACCTTATTGTTTAGAGATAGCCAGAGGGTCCTTCCTGTGTAACAAAGAAACTCTGCCCACTGTATCCACCAGCAGATGAACTCCCCAAGCAGAGCCTGCTTAAATCTTGTTCTGTTAACAAGCAGGACACCTGCTGCTGATCACCCCATTGGCTTTTGCCCATGACTGGCCAGGTCCTGGGTAAAAGCCAATAGAGATGTTCTGGTGCTCATCTGGCCTTTCAAAACAGCTGATGGCTTCTCCTCACACAGTTAGTTACTTCTCTCACAACTGTCTCTGCAGAGAAACTAATTTCTCACAACATCTCTGCAGAGAGAGGAATCATCCATAGGTCAAACCCCAACTCTGGGCACTTCAGGAACTCACGTTTACTTGCAGGGTACGTGGCAGGAAGGGCCCAGCCTCATTTTCAGATCCTGCTGCAAAGTCCATAGAAAGAAAAATCCTTCTTTGCGTGTGCCAGGCATGCAGATGACATCCAGGAGGGTGTCGTGGTGGGGGCTGTGGAAGCCCACAGTGCAGTGCAATCGATTCCATGAGTTTATTGATACATCTGTAAGGTTTTATAAGGGGTTTTAAAGCCCTGTGTCCATGAGTCACCTGAAATCCTCATCTTTTTCTCTTTATGTCTGTGGTCATATGGGTGCAGAGAAATCACAAAAAATCACAAACATCTCAGCCTGAAGATTCAGCCCTCAGAGGCAAAGGACTACTAAACTGTTCTTTTTCATTCTGCTGTGCTGGGGTCAGGGCAGGATTCCTGCTCCTCAGCTGCCTGGAAAGGCAACACCGAGTGCCAGCTATGGGCACATCTGGAGAACTGCAGCTTCTGGAGAACTCACTCCACGGCAGCAGCTCTGGATGGGCTCTCAGCAGCATTCTGCTCTCAACAGAGACTGTGTTATCAGCTAGGCTGCCTCTCTCCACCAGAAAACCACCAATGCTCCTCTTCACTGGTGCCAACCAAAGGCAGCAGAAGCAGTCTGCAGCATGGTGTCCCTGCTGGCATGCTGGGCTGCTCCTGCTGCTGGCCCAGCTCGCCCAGTGACCCCACCAGGATCCATCCATGGGCCAGACACGGCGCAGGCTGAGGCACAGCCCCCGTGATGGCCCAACGTGGGCCTTGTGCAGCAGGTCTGGGTGCTCCAGCTGACACAGTGAAGGCTGAGGGGTGTAAAATCTCCTTCACGCCCTGCCTTGATGCAATATATGGCAGGCTGGAGGGAGGGAGGGTCAGGAGCCTCTGTAGAGGGATCTGGACAGGTTGGATTGTTGGGATGAGGTCAGTTGTATGAGGTTTAACAAGGCCAAGTGCCGGGTCGTGCCCTTGGGTCACAGCAACCTCAGACAACACTGCAGGCTTGGGGAAGAGTGGCTGGAAAGTGCCTGGCAGAAAGGACCTGGGGGTGCTGGTGGTGGCCAGACAGCTGGAGATGAGCCAGAGTGTGCCCAGGTGGCCAAGAAGGAGCAGGGAAGTGATCATGCCCCTGGAAAGGGAACTGAGGAGGCCACAGCTTGAGTGCTGGGGTCAGGTTTGGGCACCACAGAATAAGAAAGACCTTGAGGGGCTGGAGCAGGTCCAGAGAAGGGCAATGAAGCTGGGGAGGGGTCTGGGGAACATGGCTTGTGAGGAGTGGCTGAGGGACCTGGGGGTGCTGAGCCTGGAGAAGAGGAGGCTGAGGGGAGAACTTCTGGCTCTCTACAGCTTCCTGACAGGAGGCTGGAGTGAGGGGGGGGTCGGGCTCTT
>NW_008604866.1:0-330 GCF_000691845.1 Merops nubicus | reverse complement strand
TTCAGTTGGCTCTGAGGCAGAATTTCTCTCCTGGCAGAGTGTTTGGGTGTTGGCTCAGGCTGCCCAGGGAGGTGCTGGAGTCACTATACCTGGAGGGGCTCAAAGACGACAGACGTGGCACCTCAGGACACGGTTCAGTGGCAGAGCGCTGGGTTGACGGTTGGGTTTGGTGGAGGCCTTTTCCCACCGCAACGATCCGTGGTTACAGCGCTGTTACCAGGTTCATTCCGGGTCTCGGGGACGTGCCCGCCCCTCAGAGCGGCGGAGGGGAGCGCGGAGCCCGTTTTCCCCTCAGACACGCCGTTTCCCGGGGCCAGGCTGGGCGCGGGG
>NW_008604865.1:0-15982 GCF_000691845.1 Merops nubicus | reverse complement strand
CCCTTACTTTTATTAATTCTGACTGAGGAGAGCAGTATTTGTTGTTTACATTGCTATCCATATTTTTCTCGAGTCTGCACTAAGCAGTTGTATTGCTTAGCAATTTTCTGAAAACCTCTGACTAATGCATGAGTGTTTGTATACAAACCTCAGTGTAGCACCTGAGCAACTCAGTGCTGCTTATCCCTAGAGCTCAGCTGGACCCTGTTAGCAGAACCTGGACTCTTCCATTCTCTGTCATCAGCAGATAATCTCACTTCATCTTGTTTACCAAATCTTTTCAGTGCAAGACAGTCTCATTCTTGACTAATCCCAAGGATTTGTCACTTTGGGTCTAAATTTTGTAGCTGAGCCCCAGTGAAGCAGAGCTCCTAGATTCCTTCCATTGTTAGAGTTCTAATCATAGGCACTGTAGAGCAAGACATTAGAGCTTTGGAGAAAATAACATACCACCACCTGACATGTAGGGCTATTTTCAAAAAAAAAGGCACTGGAAACTGACTTTTTGATCCTAGTTTTCACAATATAATATTAAAATTCTAAGAATCTTCACAATTAGATTTGAAAGCAGTAGGATTTTATTTTTCTCCATTACAAAGCAGCACAGTTGTGTGGTTTTTATTCTGATGAAGTTATTAATGGAACAACACATTTTAGCTGATTTTGTTTATGGCCAGGAAAATAAACATTTTTTACAATGCATATTAAGATCATATCCATGTCCCATGAAAAAAACCATACTTCCCTTTGCTAATGAGAACTGCATACATTTAACCTCTGATATTACATCTCCAGCTCGTGCAAGTAACTGCACAGCCTGGGGAGCACAGGGGCATCAGAAGGACCTGAACTGCATGGGAACTGCCTTGCCAACAGAAATCAACAAGATTAGGGGAGGGTGCTGCACAACTGTACACAGAGGGACAGATTTAAATGAGCTATAAACTGAGCTCATAAAGCATTAAGCAAACCAGGAGTGATTCAGGATGGTGATGTAGAAAAGGAGTTTTCACAGGCCCATTGTTTAGCAGGAGGAAGGAACATTCAGTGAATTGCAGGAAGAAAGGTTTCTCTAATTTTGAGATATTTTAGCTTGTTCCCATGTCTAGCAAAGTATATACAAGGGCAACAATACATTAGTCACCTCAGACTAATATAGAATAATAAAGAATTTCTATTATTCCATCTTATGCAAATAACCAGAGGATGTACAAACAGCAGAATATTGTGAAATTCATTTAGATTTTATAAAAATCACACCTTTTTAAACATTGCACTATTTATTATGAAAGTTTGAGGGGAAAAAAAAAAGAAGTAAACACAGGAAACTTTATTTTATCACAAAAAAAAGAAATACTTCCAGCATCACAGAAATCATCACTAATACATTGTTCATTACTTCTCTTGCTGACACTAACTTTGTTACTGGGAAAAATTTTGTCTCTTAAAATGAAAAAAACAAAGTGCTTAAATCCATTAGAATTACATATTGTAAGAGGATATATAGATTACTAGGCAAGATATCTACTAGTTATTTGAAATAAACCCTGTGATTTTAACACCTACAGACTACTGAAGGCAATAAAAGGCAGTGCTGAAGTCGTGCAAATGAATGTTTAATTCCACTCCTCCTGTCACAGGGTTCTGTACCTGCCATGGGTCAGTGAAGGGAATGCTGATGCCACAGACCTCTGGCTTTGTGGCTGTGTATATCCCAGGTTCATTCAATGTGCTTCATTTTTGCTGTGTAGCAGTGACCCTGCTGAGCCTCAGAGCACACATCCCACTCCACACCCATTTGCCTGTGATCACCTCCTCTGACACACACTTGAGATACAGAAGGAAAGGTCTCAGCTTTGGCTTCCTCATCCCACCCTCCCCAGCAGCAATAATTCCAGATAAACCCCCCAGTCCACACAGCACAGTCCTTAAAGAGCTCCCGGGGAGACAAGCTTGGAAATGAGGCTAGATTTGTCCTTGCAAGGAGATGCCAAAGCCTTTAGCTGAAAACTGAAAGTTCCGCAGGAGGGTTTGGCACAGATTTCAGAGGTGCTAAAGAGCTGCCAGGCTCTTGTGCTCCAAATTTGACTTTATTTGCAAAATTCACCTGGGAGAGCAGAGAAGGTACAACACCAACCTAGTCCAGGAGTGGTCTGTGTGTGCTCTGCACGCTTTGGAGGGTTTCCATATCCAGGAGCTCTCTGCTCTCTAGGTGAGGCTCAGAAGTGGAGTCAACACTTTGCAGAGGAGATAAAAGGAGCCAGAGGAGACTCTCTGCCATTAGACTGTATAAATCAACCCCAGCATCCAGCTCAGGGAACCAGTCAGGGTTTTTGAGATGGGGAAGAGGAGATAGGTAGATGCCAGTTTTATAGGATCAACCTTGCTAAAGGCAAAATTTAAATTGTTAATAGTCACTTTATTAAATAAAACCCTCTTGGCACTCTTTGGAGGGCTTTTCTTCAAGATTTCTTTGCCCAGACAGGATTTTCATTATTCTTTCTGATAGCTTTCAATAAAACTCCTTCAATAAACTTGTCCAAGCACTTTGGAGTACTGATGGGAGTTTTCTGACTGTATAAAAGACTCCTTGGACAGCTTTGGTGTAGCTGGTGGATTTTCAAAGGTAAGATTTTGCCAAGGCAAAGTGATATCAGAATCACCTTGCCTGTGTAAAATCATACAGTGTTATGGGAAGGGAGGCGTGAGCATAAGGCATGAAGCAGAAACATATTTTCATATAATCAGAAGCATATTTAAAAACAAAGATGAAACAAAAATCTTTTTAATATTTTTTTAAACTGGAGAGCAAATTGAATGTTTTTTGTTTGCTTGTTTCACAAAGGTTCTTACAGCTGTTCCATAGCTGCTGCTCTGTAGGACAATGAATTATAGAAACATAGAATCCTTTAGGTTGGAAGAGACCTTTAAGACCATTAAGTCCAACCATTAAGGAAGCTCCTAACAACAAATAAACACATGCTGAACACCTACAGGGTCCATGTTAAGCACTGACTATCAGTGCTGAGTCAATGAGCAAAAAAGTTCTAAGTGCCTTAGTAGAGGATCAATATTGATAATCTGCTTCTATTTTTAAGCAGAAGACAAAACACTTTCCACCTTGTCAATCTTTGAATTGTAAAGAATTAAATGCACAGGTTCTTTAGCAAAAAAAAACAGAAAAATCAAAATTCCAAATGATCTTATCATTGATTCAGATTGAAGAAATAGGAGGAAAACAGTAGCAGAATTTAACTCACTTCTCCAAAAATCTACATTCAGGTCTTCAGACATCTGAATTTGCTAGGGAAAAAAAAAAAAATCCATCAATCAAGGGTCAGCCTGCCAGCTTGGGGAAAAAAAATTAAAAACCATTATGAAGGAAACAATTTATCCAGAAGTTTTAATGGTATCTTAAGGTCTGAAACATAAAAAAATTATCTTCAAATAATTCAAACCAAAGGTTTCACTCACAAATAGCCCTTTTTATTTGTTTGTTTGTTTTAAACTTACAATTTTATTTACCTCTCCCCCATCTTCAACTTTCCAGTAATTAGTTATGGACTTAAAAGCAAACTAAACACATACAATTCCTGTGTTAAATATTTGCATATTATAAATAGCACATTTTAAATGGATTAAAATGTTAACTTTAATTTTCATTTTATGTTCCTTACATTATTACAAGAATGTATCATTTAATCTAAAAAGGAGCTTGTTGTTTCAGATGGAGTGGATGTGAGGACAGAAACTTTTAAGCTGACCATGGACAGAAACTTTTAAGACTTTTAAGACTTTACTAGAGGAAATTTAAGGCCACAAAGATTTAGAATATTTAGGCTTCAGACCTATTTAGTGACCTCTGTCCTCTTTTTAATTCCAGAGCTGAATATTCCAATCACCAGGTTTCAGCAGAGTCCAATTACCCTCACAGCCGTTTCGGGGACTATCAGGAGCACTGTTATTAGGTAAGCACAGCCCCTGAATACCAATAGTGCCTCCCTGTCACTCTCCACTCAGTGTTCTGCCTCTAGTGGGATATACAAATCAGGTCCATTATTTTGTTAATTTTCTGACAGTGTCAAATCATCAGTTGGTGATATAGTTAAAAAATTGATCTTTTTTTTTCCTACTGTCAACAGGAATTGCTGTACCTCAGCATTTTTATTCCACTTCCCCCTTCCCTAAAGACACAAGCCCTGCTCTACTCCCTCATGACAAAGGTCCATGCCACCAAGTTAATTCTTTCTTGATTGCAGTCTGAAGGAGAAACTAAAGAAAAAGCTATTAAGAAATAAGGTCAATACAAAGTTATAGATCACAGACTTACTCAATGACTGATGTAATCACAAGTTTTTTGACTGATACACTCTTCCAGCTATGACAATCAATATTTTAAATACTTCTTGAAATAGAAATTATACCTAAGCCCATTTTTAAATAGATAGCAGTGACTTTTTTCTCTGAATTTGCCTGGTCCTTTCAAAAATCTCCTTACAGTTCTATTGTCTGAGATACGTGGCACTCCTGAGCTCCACACTGTAATTACACATCATGCACAAGTTATCTGATTTGCTTGCTCTAAATTTCTTGCTTGATAATTTCAATCATACTTTTTGGTTGTTGTTTTCCTTATGGCAGACACATAATAATTTTGTACTCAGTTTCCACATTGGGTTTTTTTTGCAGAGCTCTCATCCCCCTTGCTATGTCTTTTCCTGAGATTTCCAGCTTAAATCCAGGCTCTGTTCCATGTTATTGTTCATCCTTTTTGCTTATATTCCATTCCATATCAAAGTATTTATTAACCCTGAATTTCCTCTTCTGTTTTACCTTTGAGCATTAGGAAGTGTTCAGCAGCCAGATTTAAAACTAGTGATCAGAAGTTTGTATGAAGTTGTATGTCATGCACCAACTTTACCCCTCACTTTTCAATTCTCTCCCTGTATCAGTTCTATCATTCCATCATTGAAGAGATGGTGGGTGGGTGTGTCTTGTCCTATATAACAGATGGGGAGCTCTCTTAGAGTCCAGGTTATTTGTTGCAAAGTTTCCATTTATTCTTTTAATGTTATCTCCTTTTCTTTCCCATGCTAATTAAGTTTTCCATGTTCCTCTGTGTAAGATCTGCATTCATGTTACAGGAATTACACAAGCCAGAGTTCCATGAGAAATCCTGATTCTCACAAACAGGTTTCTATGGTGATAGTTTCTGCACATCTTTTCATAAGCTTTACACAAATCTTTATCATGTTAATCTCCTAAAATATGTATAAAGTTCTGTAACAGCTCTGTTTGGAATTTGGCCCAAGTTCATATTTTTTGTTTATTTCTTGTTGAGTTGGTTGTTTGTGTTTTTCTTTCCCTCTAACAACAATGCATTTCACAGCTGAGTTTTGTTTGCTCAGTCTGTTAATATATGATCCTTTTAGAGTAAAGTTTCATGTTTAGGTTTCTGTCAGAGGCTTTTCTAATTTATTTGCCATGTTTTGCTGAGTTGCATTTCTAGCAACTAACAGCATTTTGCTAACTTAACTAATTTCACACAATAAACATTGAGGTTGTAAATAATTCAGCTTTGCAAAAGAGTAACTAGAAGTATGTGTGCTTATACACCCAATAGATATTGACACATTTTTGCCCAAAGTCTCTGTTAGCAGGTGTTCTACACATACAGCAGTGATATTTCTAAACTGTATAATTATCTTCATACTTACTGAGTAAAATCTCAGAAGCTGTTTTCCCTTCATCAGAAGACAGATCTGTTTCAAGTCCTTAAGGTCATGGATCTTTGGACATCAGGAATCAAAAGTCATGAGTTGAGGTTAAGGGACATAAGTCATGGGACCAGAATAGGACCAAATGGGAGACATTAAGAAAATGTTTGTCTATCATGTCTATAAATGATCACAGAATTTAGAAGTGTCCTTTCACCAGCTAGTAGCTTCCTTATATAAATTAAAGCTGTATGCTCATATTGTGCCATGGTCCATACAGCTCTGTAGCAATTATTTCTGCCCCTGCTGCACCTCCAGTGCTCAGTTCTGTGTTCTGCATTCCTCTTACCAAGCTGAGTCATGCCAGGTGCTGCTTTTCCTCATCTTATCTTCAGAAACCAAGTGACAAAGGGAGTTAATAATGAAGAACTGCACCACTGGGAGGTCAGGGAGTTCTTTTTCTGACACAGACTCATTAGATGATGTGGCACACACCAAGGGTGACATTGATTACCATAGCCTCTTAAAGGTTAATGATCAGGATAATTAGCTAACCTATTGGAAGCTGATAACATTCAATTGAGATAAGTGACAAGTGACTGTCGTTATTAAAATAGACTAGAAGCAGACTCTCCAACACTGCCACTTGCTTATTAAAAATTGCCTGTAAAAGAGACTGCATAAAATATCATCTGTCTCTTTTAGGAAGGTCTAGTTTATCACTTCCTATTCCCTTCATTTTATTCAATACCTTATTGCCCTAAATATCTTGTCTGTAAAAAGGAGTGATGGAGGTTTAGGAACCCATACTCGAGTGGAAATTTTGAAGTGTAGTTGGTCACGTGTTACAAACCATAATGGAGGGGTGTAAAAGCAACCAGTCTGCTTATTTTGACAATGTTGTTCTGCAATCAGAGTTTATAGCAGCAATTCCATGAGAAACCTATTGGTATTAAAAATATTTCATCATGTTCTATTTAAATGCATGGTGTTCCTGGGAAAAAGGTTGTTCTTTTGCTCTAGGATTAGGAATTTAGACTTGGAGACAAGCAAATACGAGTATGGAAGATGGCTGGTGGTTATTTTCCTATATCACAGGAACAAACATATTCTTAACACTTTAGAGATATTTAATCCAGAGAACTCATAGTCTGCTTATTTTGACAATGTTGTTCTGCAATCAGAGTTTATAGCAGCAATTCCATGAGAAACCTATTGGTATTAAAAATATTTCATCATGTTCTATTTAAATGCATGGTGTTCCTGGGAAAAAGGTTGTTCTTTTGCTCTAGGATTAGGAATTTAGACTTGGAGACAAGCAAATACGAGTATGGAAGATGGCTGGTGGTTATTTTCCTGTATCACAGGAACAAACAAGAGATTGAATCCAAGAACTCATTGGCCCTGTGTAACTGCAGAACATGTCTCAGCTCTGGAGGCTTGCTGTACCACTGATGTTTGATTTGTTTGGTTTGGTTTGATGTTGCTTCTGCACTGTGTTAGTGTAGACAGCACAAGAAGTCAGAGCTGTGTTCAGTCATGTGTCTTACCCCTCTGGCTGGTGTAACTGGAGAACTGGACAGGGAAGGCATAAAAAGACATTCTGACTTGTGAGGCACACATCCCAGTAGAAACTTCATCAAGCCTTGTTACCCAGCTTCTGGAAGAAATAGCATATGTAGAAACACAGAGGGACAACCAGGATGATTAAAGTCAGTCCTATCTATGAGACAGAACTCCAGAGAAGTCCACAAGATCACATAGTCTTGT
The DNA here is from genome assembly GCF_000691845.1 of Merops nubicus. Classification (NCBI taxonomy): domain Eukaryota; kingdom Metazoa; phylum Chordata; class Aves; order Coraciiformes; family Meropidae; genus Merops; species Merops nubicus. Next base: position 8,495 of record NW_008604865.1, on the reverse strand, counting down.
CTTGTTTCACACACAGAGAGTTACAAAATGCTCTCCCTATAGCACTTAGGATCTTTAGCACATGAAGGCCAAGAACCCAGGGAAAAAAGAAGTACTGCTAAAGATTAGTTTGAGGAGCAACAATAGTTTTGGCCTCTGAAACTTCACAGAATTCAGGAGCTGAAGCTCTGCTTCATCCTAACAAAGGAAGTACAGAGCCAATGAAATCAGGAAGAATTTGTTCCCTGATATAAAATCCAATAACTCTCTAGCTCTGAGAATGTGAGAAAAATATTTCTTTGTTTGGTTTTCAGTATCAGTAGAGTCACAGCACATGAATCAACATTTCCTTTCTAGCTCCAGATGATTCAGAGGAAGACCAAAAAAAACCCCACAAGCCAAGAAAGGGTAGGTCTTGGCCCAAGCAGACTCTTATTCAATGGCAATTGGATAATTAATTAAACACAAGCCAAAGAGAGATCTACAGGTTCTCTGGAGTTTTCAAGAAGTGGTTAGCAGAGCTGTCTTTTAGGATCACTCTTTCACATTAGGGTTTTACTGGGGATCTTTTTTGGTCTTGATTTACACAGTAAAGTTAAGTGTTCATACATTTTTATGAGGAATGTTTGATATCATTTCCTAAGGACAGACTAATCTTATACTAGTAAATCAAGCACTGGTGGGGAATGTTCTGTGTACTGCAACATCATCACCTTTATCCCTTTTCTAAGGCATTTCTGTGAATGTTTCTGCAGCTAAGAGTCCATTTCCAAAAGTCACTTTGCATGTGACCACACTGGTCTGCACATAAAAAGGTTCAATCACAAACTTTTAATGAAAAACAGCAGAAAATGTTAAGAATTATATAACTGACAAAATGTTAGAGAAACAATGTAGACAGCACTGAAGGTGATTTATAACCCAATTTCATTAGAATTTTCTGGTCATTATAACTGTGTATAAAAAGCAACCATCAAATAAATATTTGACAATGTGAGAGAATTTAATTTAATTGAAAAAAATACAATAAAATTGAAAAGCTCTTATTTTTTGCTAACTGTAAGTTTACTTTTGCTTCAGTGTTATGTCATGGCTGAGAAGGGAGGTAAAGCAAATAAAAAGCAAATATTTAAACAAATTTTTTTCTATTTTTTGCACAAATTCTGAATGTGAGTATTCATGTTCTTTTTTTTCAAAGTACAATAATAATGACAGGATTTTTTCCCCTTCTTCTTCATGACACTAAATTTACATGCATTATCATCAGTGTTCTAATTAATTTCAATTTACCTCCTTTTCCACATTCTAGGAAAAGGTCTTCTCCTTCATTACTATACTTCCTTGCTCAGTTTATTTGGTTGTGCTGACTGCTTCAGGAAGCAAAGGAAGGAATTCCACAGCTTCCCTGATTCCACAGTCAGTTAAAGAGATTATTTTAGCACACGATGCCTGATGTAATAAAAGAGAGAACCATTTTTCACCCCCCTCTCTCTGTCTAGATTTTGATTTCATTGCACTAAATCTGGCACAATTGTTTATAACAGCTGTTCCACTTTTCCTTTCCTCAAGTACTGGAGCTATAAAGCTTCATTCTGGCCTCTTAATGCAGTTAATCATTTACCTAGTAAAATAAAGAAGACCAATGAATCTTCCCCATATAAAGCTTCATTTAGCTGGGCTTGACAATGCAGCAATATCACTCAAAGACGTGTGAACAAGCAACTGGAACAGCTCAAGCCAGATACATTTAAGTAGCTCACAGTAGGTCATCTAGAGGAAAAGGATTAACAGAGTAAAAGGAAAAACAAGAGGTTTTGCCTCGGGCTGCCTCTGGGGCATTTGAAGGAAGGTTGTAATTCTCCCAGGATCAGCACGATGGAGCAGATATTGCAATAGAAGCTGCTCATAACAGCTCGTGAGGCATTTAGAGATTAAGTGTCTTCCAAATGCTTAATTTTAATTGGAATGTGATTAGCCTGAAGGCATAAAAGCATGTCTAATATATTTTTTCTTTTAGCAGTTTAATAAATAGTTAAAAAAGTACTGAATGAGATTTTAATAGCTATTAAAAAAACAGTTAACTCCTGGAGTTTTCTTCTGCAACACAAAAGTTACAGAATCAAAGTTTTAAGCTAGTATAGAAAATTGCTTTTAATTCACTGTCTTACAATCGATTGAAGCTGAATACTGAAGATATTGATTCAATTGAATATTTTTGTATCTATGCAGAATCTTTGCAAGATAAAACAGATAGAATTGCAAACATTATGTCCAAAGGAATATCTTCTTTTTGGTGAAATGTCTATATACATTTTTTTTTAATAGGAGAGCACTGTTCATCTGAATAATGCCTTGACTAATACATTTTAAATACTTAGGAAAAGTCTGGGGCTTTGTGGTTTGTGGTTTTTTTTCTTCTTGTTATCTAATCCCCCACCCCAAGTGGTTCTCTGAATCTTTTCTCTGAGTAGAAAACCACTTTAGATTTCCTGGTAATAAACGAACCCCAGTGACCTCTGTGCCAGAGTAAACTCTACAGGTCTGTGTATTCCTTTTTCTTGTTCCTCTCTTCATTGTACACAAACTGTGTAAATTAGGTGACATGTTAAATTAAGACACAAGAATTAGCTTTATGAACTAGAAAATAGTCTGTTCTGTGACAAGCTTAATACCAATGTAGACAGATCTTGTAGCAATTTGTGTGGCATGGATCTGTGAGACTCAGTGTGTGTGAAGGTATGAGGGTGGCTGTTACAGACTTTCTGAATGTGATAACAGAAAGATTACAAATTCTGTGGAACTAGAGGGACCTTCTGTGCTCTGTCCACACAAGAGGGATCCAGACCTGCTAGATCTCTAGGGTACTCTGCCCATTTGTGATTGCCATCCAGGTCAAATCCAGTCATTCCTGTGGGGTGAGGACATTATTGATCTGTTTGGGACTTTCTGTGTGTGTGTTTGCCTTTGCTTCTAGGCCTCCCTAAATGCACTGTCATATTTTAAGGCAAATACAGGCTGTGTATTTCCAGCATAGCTCCTCTGTAAATCCACTTACCTTCCTCTCACACCTGTGCTATCACTAATTGCCAGTTTACTTCCCTGGCTATAAACATTTATAGTCTACAATTACTCTGTGCACTAATTATCTTGAATAGCTGGTTTGGGGCAAGGGAAGAAGTCAATGGGAAAATACGTATCCTTGTTTGCTAGCACTGGAAATATAGAGACTTCCTGTCACAAAAAGGCAATATATCCATTCTGGTCTTCTGAAATTGATTATATATTTATTTTTTTTAAGCTAGTCCAGTTAGGTAAGCAGAGATATCCATGAAAGGTGTAATGTTTTTTAACTTCCATACCATACACAGTGAAAGAAAGCTTTCTTCATATCTATACAAATATTTTATCAGAAATCACAAGCTAAAAACCCTAATCCTTGATTGAACTGAGAGCCAGAGTGAGAGAGCAGCTTTCAGCTATGGAGGTTAATTAGGTTATGAGGAGTTTTCAGAACTCTCACTGAATTGGCAGCAGGAAAATATGAACCCTCTGAGCCAAGGCAGTTGGCACGCAGGGTGAGAATGCTGCTGTGGACCTTGAGGTCCCTTCGGTCCTGCAGTCTGTGACAGACAATATTTAAGATTTCCCTGTGAGGAACTTTACCCTGGCCTCGTTCACCATGGCTTCCTCCTGTGGCCCTTCAGCCCTGCTCAGCCTGCCCAGGGGATGCTCTCTTGCTAAGAGACCTGGAGCAGAACCTGAACACCCTGGCCCGAATTCTGTCACATGCTCTGTGCTGTAAGGACCAAATCTGCATCTGCCTTACAGAATTTAAGGATTATTGAATAGTTTTGGGACTTTCTAATAAGGGAAAAGTTTAGGATATTTGATAATTGAGGATAATGAAAAGCAAAGTAAAAGCTCCGTAGATTTTGTGGGAATTTCTATTCCTATTAGGAAATGGTAAAGTACATTTGCAAGGAGGAAAGCTTAATCCCCTTGTCATTCTCTGCTAATCTTTTCCTCCTAAGACTCATACTATCCCTCAGTATCTTTAGTTTGTCTAAGTAATAAAATTTTCAGGATTCTTTGATGTCTTATAAGAGAAGGCCTTACCCAAGGAACTCCCACAGTCTGTCTCTGGTGCACAGTGCCACATGATGCTGTGGGGTGGGGACTACCCTGAAAATTTCTTCTTGAAATATCAGCTTCTGGTTCCACCTGCGTGGCCTCCAACAGCATATTTTGTCTCATTACTCTGAGAGCTTTGTGCTTTTCATCTGTTCACAGTTCACACTGTATTTGTTAACTCATCTCCTTAATAATTCAACAGTCTCATTTTTTGTGATGTTTTTATTCAATTTGTGTTCAGTGTTTTTTCCTGGATGACTGTCCACAGCACATTTACTCCCTTATTCTTCTATTATGCTAGTAGAACATAAAAAATAGTTCTTTGACATTTCCTTATATTTTTCATTTACAAAGTGTGCCTTTTAGGCATTTCAGAACAGATCTGTGGGAACTTTCAGAAGGGGCTGGGGGCCAAATAATGTTATCCTGGCCAAATGAAATTTCCTGATGCTCATTCTTCTTTTCTTTCTCTCTCTACACACCCAGTGGGTAGTGACCTCCCGTCCACCACGAAATCTTGTGCTCCAATTTAGACCAGCCATTTTATTCCTTTATTATAATATTTTATGTCATGCAATTCTTTGTATGTAAGGCTTGTCCCCTTTGGGAGAACTTCATCAGCATTTTTTCCATGGGTGTAATGAGATATTATAAATCTTTCTGCAGACACAGGGCACATAGTAAATTAGTGTGATACTGACCAAAAATTAGTTCATGCATGTTTGGAAAAATATGAGCTCAGTTATTAATTATAGTCATTAAAACACAAATCTACAGTTACTGGAAGCAGTAACAAACATAAATCAGATTAAAACCCCTTGCTAAATAATCAAACATTTAATATTCTCTTTTTCTGTTTCTGTAACTTTCACCTCTCACAAGAATATTTCCCTCCATCCTTCAAACTTGGCTGAACTTTTTCAGGACAAAGCATCTCTGTTTTCCTAGACTTCTTTATAAGGGAAGGTTTTCCAGTTGGTTCACATCATAAAATAAATGACTGGTAGTTCCACTTCACCAGACATCAGCACTGGCACAGATGTTTACATTTTCCTTGGGCAACCTAATCAGCCACTAAGGAATGAAGAACAACTGAATCTGTGGCCTACTGAAATCTTTCACTATCAGAGAAAACTAACAATTCATAACTCCATAGAGCTCCTACCTACTTAGGTGTAGTATTGTTACAACAAGTTGCAAAATGCACACAAATAAAGTGTTTCCTTTGCTTTATATCACCTCGACTTGGTTGGAGAATGAAAAGTTTGGACATCAGACTGTTCCATGGGATTGAATCCTATCAGTTTTGCTCATTACTTAGCTGCAGACAAATGAAGAAGCAAATGTCATCACTGTTTAAAGAAGAACCTCAGGAGATGCTAGAATGAAATAACCAGGTGTTTGGGTATTTTTTTTAGGAATTACTGTGGTTTTCCTAATTTCTAGTATGACTCTAGATTTGTTATTAGGAAAGAGGAAATGAGATAAGAGACTTGAAAAAAAATCATCATCTATTTTAAAACTACTAATGCACTCCTGATATACAATCCTCTGTCATATGGGATGGGTTATCTAACCCAATAAAAAGGAAGGGTGAATAATTCAGATAAATAACCTTCCCTTTTTTGCTCAGCATAGGATTTTGCTGAAGGAAGTTCTGTAGCTCTCAGGACATAATGTTACTTTTTTTTGGCAAATAAGAAATCGACCATGAGAAAAAAAAGAACATTACTGTTATCTGAACTACATAAAAAGAGGAATTGTGGTCCCCTCTGACACTTTTGCTGCTAGCTGGACAGGTATAGGTTTCATGGATGAGCTCTTAGTTCCATAACTGTTGTTTTATTTAGGTTCATATATGATTAAAAAAAATAAATTTTGAACCAAACCTGTACCAATTGCCCTTGTTTAGGAAGTTTAGTATCACGTTTTGTACTAACCAGAACGTTTAGTGTCATCTAGAAGGATGATAAATTCATATGGGTTATTAGGATTTATGGAAGGAATATATTTATCTCTCCCTCTCTCTCCAAAGACTAACACAACCAACCAAAACCAGTGCTGGGGTTCACCAGCACCCTGCTCACACGTCTGTATAAGCACTGAGAAGGCACAAATAACACCAAAGATCAATATTTCTCAGTAGTATGTTTATTTTCATCCTCTCTGCTGGTTTGGGGATATCTGAAATGTAGATTGGCCATTTAAACACTTGTCAGGAAGACTGTATGTTTATATCTACTATATGCATTGTTGCTTCAATCCTTGCAAGTCCTTTACAATTCCTAAGAAATCCCAGATTTCTTGCTCTTTCAAATTGCCACTGTGGTGCTTACCAGACCCAAAGAAATCATTGGGTGTAGAGTCCCTCTGTCTAAACAAGCACCAGGGAAACAAACTTGGAGAATTTGCAGAAGTCCTGTGTGACCTGCTGGTCTTAAGAGGCTGGACATGCCAGTTCTTGCTTTGAATGGAAGCCTGCTCTGCCCTCTTACACTGATCAGACGTGGCAATGCTGCTGAACATCACACAGCATGTTTAAATTTAAGGCAGAAGGAAAAAAGTGAGAATGTCAGGGGGTTTTTTATCTGCAAAAGTGCCCCTAGGGCTAAAGAAATAGATGATAACTGTGACTATTTATTAAGAAACCCAACCACTGATAATCCAAGGCCATGAAAATTCACTCCAGTTTGTAAGCAAGATGAACATTACACCTGTTTGACCAACATTTATTTTTTAAAACAAAAAAAAATCCATTTATTTATAGACATATCAGACAGCTTCTCTTCTTTATTAAACACTGCTTTCCAACTAAAAGCTATCATTTGCTCTGTTCTGAGTTCCAGACTGGCTGGAACTGCTCAACCCTAAGATTTGCAGCCTTGCTGGGCATGTTTGGTGCACTAGGAGCACAGGCAAGTGTGTGATCAGTCCATTCACTAAGCCAAGAACACAAATGTGGGTGTGTTCTGCTGCCGCCCCAGAGCACGTCTGAGGCAGAGGGGGTGTGAGTCTGGCAGAAGGCTCAGAGTTCTGCTCTTATCACATCACTGCTGGTGTTTAAGTGCTGCTCTTTTACTCACATCATTCCCCTGCATCCCAGAGCCCTCATGCTTCATTTTCTGTTGATTTTCAGCACTACTGCTAGCAACTGGAAAGAAGAAGAAATATTCAGAAGCGAGCAACGAGCACTCAGAAGCAAGTAAATTCTTTATGATGTAAGTAACTTGGAAAGATTTGTGGCAATATGCTTTATAATATATGAGAATTCTTCACTTAGCTCTGCCCTGAGTACCAGTCCATGTATTTCACAAGGCTTACAGCTTATGTGTTCATATCAGTACATCTCTTTATTTAATCTTCTCGGACACTGCGACATTTCATAGCACTGAATAATGAGAGTTTCCCACAATGGATAGCCTGTGCTTATTCATGTTCCTTGTAAACATATAGTTTTAGCTGTGAAGATTTTCTTTGAAGCACCCTAAAAGTGCATGACAAGCATACAGTTATGGGGTTTTGTTTCCCCATTTTTTCAGATCTAAACCTCCAGGGGATTACTCTTCTCATAAGAATGGACAAAATCCAGCTAGATTTTCAGGAACTGTAACTTCTGAAATTGTCATTTACTAACCTTAATCAATTCTAAATGTCTACAGGTCTTATGAAACTGCCATTGACATAATAAAGCCCTTTCACTAGTGATTTTCCCAAAGCAGAGTTCCACACAGCTGGTAAATAGCCAGTGAGAACAAACATCTGTAGTGACCCAAACAATATCTGTAACAGCAAATCAATAACACTTTCAATTTAGTCTGATTTAGCACAGCAGGAGATTCATTTACCAGGGATCACTTAGAGCAGAAGCTTTACTGTCCCCAGTGTTTGGAAACGTGCATATACATATGCACAGGGCACCAACATATGGAGACATACCTGTGTATATACACAGACCTCCTCTCTCTCTCACAAAACCCAAAATCTTAGTAGGGAAAATAACTGTCTGCAGTAATGAGAGGTCTGGGTTGCAGCCTGCTGGAGTGGGATTTTGATGGCATAAATGGTATGGGAGAAGGTATAATGGAATAAAGTGGGACAAAGAAAAGAAAAAGAAAAAAGACCTCTGGACTGCCCTAATCAGTTCCACCAATATTTTACAAGTGATTTATTCTCCTAGGAGCATCTTCAGACTTGGAAAGGATCTATGTGATGCCAAACAAGAGGAGAGCAGTCACCCAATTAGGGTAAGGAAGAAAATTAAGCCAAGAACCAACAGCTCCCAGATTGAGAGACAGGCTTGCTCTTCCCCATGAGAGCACTTTTCCTCTAGTTGTCTTGCCTCTGGAGTTTAAAACTTCTTATTTTTTAATATAATTTGTTTACAT
>NW_008604864.1:0-7763 GCF_000691845.1 Merops nubicus | reverse complement strand
CGCCGACATCAGCCGCGGAGGGCCCGGCCGGTGCGAGTCTGTCCCCGGGCGCTGTGCCCGAGCCTGGCAGGCTCCTGCGGTTCAGAACAACCTGCTCGGGGATTGTCACCGGGCCGCCGGGCACCTTTCGGGGGTTTTGGCCTTCCCGAGGCGCCTGCAGACGGTGCCTTGGCTGGGCTGAAGCGTTGCCTGGGCCGGCTCCGGAGACGCGGGCTGAGGATTGCTGTGGGAGTGTTTCCGTGGCTGGGAACAAGGCTCTGCTGGAGCCGTGGACACTTGGCTCATCACAGATTGTGTTACCTGCATCTGGTCACCTGCCCGAGCCAGCTCCTCTGGTTCTGGTGGGGTTTGGTGTGTGCTGGTGTTGTTGTGTGGGTTTGGTTTTCTGTAGTTGTTGTCGTTGGCTGTTCCATGTACTGTGGTGGGGATTTTCCTCTTCCCCTGTCTCCTTCCTTTTACTGGTAATGGACTTGGTCTGAATTGGTGTCGAGCCCCTTCACAGAGAGAAATCACTCCTGATTGTTCTGCCCGGGGCAGCTGCACCACTGCAAAGTTTGTTGGGCCTTCCTGATGAGGAAGTCTGGAGTTTTCAGCTGTTCTAGTGACCTACACTGGCTACTGGAGGTGAGAGGTGTTCACAGCTGGCAGGGATGAGAGAAAAAGAAGACCTTTTTTTTAAAAGAAAAAAAGAGGAGGACCTGCTGGAATGGGTCCAGAGGAGGGTATGAAGATGATCAGAGGGCTGGAACCCCTCTGCTGTGGGGCCAGGCTGAGGGAGTTGGGGTTAGCCAGGTTAGTAGCTCCCCAGCACCCAAATAATTGCCTGACTTGTGAAAAGTTTCATTTAGAAGTCACATGCACCATGTTTGGTACGTGGCATCCTCAGAAATGGAAACTCAATTCCCTGGCATTCTCACTCCAGCAAAACTAGCCCTTGATCCAGACAGTTTTGGGTCAGACTGCTGCTGCTCCTGAAGGTGCTGGTGGCTGTGTCACCATCCCACGGATTCTGCCCCCAGAGAGCTGGAGAAGTGCTGCTGCCTTCGCTGGCTTGGAGGGTGTGTGGTGACTGCCTGCTGTGGTCCCTTGAAGAGCTGTTCTGCTGGGGGTGACTGACTGTTCCCTCTGCTCTGACCAACGTCCCAGTCAGCACAGAGTCCAACATGAATTTGTGCAGAACAGGTCCCTGCTTTAATGAGCAGTGTCAGACTGACAACAACTGGATCAACTCCCTGGGGTCCCAGCCCTGGTGTGGTGCTGTGGGCTCTGCCCACTGCTCTGTGGGAGTGCTGCTGGGTCTTGTCTTCCTAACTAGTGTTTGTCTCTTTGTTCTTCCACTCTGCCAGATGTTTGGGATCCAGAGAGATTAGTACAATGCCCATATGATAAACACCATCAGATCAGAGCCCGGCGGTTTCCCTATCACCTCGTGAAGTGCAGGAAGGTGAGTGGGGCTGCAGCCAAGGAGCTGAACAGCAGGGATCCCACGCATGGGGATGGTGGGGGTGTTGTCATTCTTGTTGCATTTTCTGGCTGGAGTGAGGTTCTGACAAATAGCCTTGTTTAGCCCTTATTTCACAGAACTTTCTGTGTTTAGTAACAGCTTCAAGCACATGTTCATTCACCCCAGAGCAGTGTGGCTCTGTTGAAAGAGGCAGAGATTGGTCGTGGTGGGGGCAGGGAGGAAATTGTGTTCTCCTCCAGCAGCTCACTCAGAGGTCAGATGCATTTTTTCCCTTCAGGAGAGCTCAGTCTGAGTTGCACACACCCCCTTGGCTCAGCAGAGGAGTGTTGTGATGTTGTAACTCGTTCAGTAAGTGCTGGAAATCCAGCTGCAGAGCAGGTTTGTGGGTTTTTTTGTTGTTTTGCCAATAACTGGTGTGCATCTGGCACAAACTGCACACCCTGGGCTCAGCACGTCTGGGAGAAGTTTTGGTTTTTTTCCCCTCTCAATCTTTTATCCAGAATTCAACGACAAATTTTTAATGGGAAGCATTCCTCCTCCTCCTCTGCTGGCCTGGTGGTTTGTGTTCTGTAGACAGTGGCACCTGGCTGAGGTATGAGTTTTTGCTTAGACCTTTTAACACTTGTTTGTTCCTCTTGAGCTTTACTGCTCAGTTGGCCAATGTGTTTTAAAACTCATCTGAACAGTGCTGCCTGAGCCTTCCAGTGCAGATGCAGTTGTAGGGTGTGTGTCCTGGTATCAGTAGTTACAAACAATTCATCTTGGTGGAACTAGAGCCTTAAAAAATATTCCCTTTGGAGTGAAGGTGGCAGGCAGAGCAGAGTGGCAAGTACCTTCATCTTCCCAACGTTCCAGAGGGCTGAAATTTTCCTGGCTGACACCCTGCAAATTCTGGCAAGAAGGTGTGAGCCAAGTGAGCAGCACTGGCAAGGCAACTTTGAACCCTGTTGGTTTTGTGCTTGGGTTGCATAACTGCTGGTGGGGCAGTTCTGGCAAGGTGACCTGGTCAGGGGGATGAGGTGAGACAGTGATCTACCAGTCAGACACCACTGGGGAATGGGGAGAATTAGCAGAAGGAGGGCTCAGGGCTTCTCTGAGCCACTCGAAGGTACCACTCTCTGTTTATTTGCAGTGGCAGGTGTCTGAGTGGAGACTTGTCCCTCTTGCTTGGTGGTTTGTTGAATTTCCTTTGCATGCCATGTGCATCCAATCCACTGAAATGCTTCCAGCTGCCTCAGCTTCCCATTGCTGTGTGCAGGATGCAGCCCTGCCACGCAGAGGGGACACACTGGCAGAGCCAGTGGAATCCTCCCAGCTTGAGCTGTGCTGGCATTGAGCAGCTGCCTCTGTGCAGCCAGAAGAGCTTCCTCAAGCTGTTGCTGGCCACGTGAGGACACAGCAGCCCTGGCTGTGCACACTGGGTAGTGGCCAGCAGTCCCCAAAAAGGGCCCTGTGCCTGGTGTGCAAAGCCCTTGACACAGAGTCGAGATATTTGCTCGGTTTCTGCTCTACAGACACAGGAGCTGGGTGATCAATGGCAAATCCAGCCCCCCTCAGCTCCAACAGCAGTGGCTTGGGTATCATTTCTTTCTTTGTCTTGTATATCATTAGTTACAGAGTTTTGCATCACCCCAATCTTTGTGCACGTGCCCCATCAATTACCTAATTCATTGTCCTGTTACAGAATGTGACTGAGCTGGTCCTACGTTTCAATTGACATTTTCCTCCCAGAGGGGTGGTTTTAGTATTAAAATCAGCACAGGTTGTGTGGGGGACACCTTGATGTTCTGGTCTTTGTCCCAGCCTGTCTCTGGTGTATGTAAAGAAGCCAGAATGAGGCATTAGCTACAGAAGCTGGCAGAATTTTACTGCCTTTAGATACTGCCCTTCATTATTGTTTCTGATTATTTTAACCTTCAAGGTCATCCCATTTTTTTTAGTCTTAATTTCTCGACCTTTCCTTCACCACAGACCCCCTTGAAATACCTTTTGTGGCCATGGACCCCCAAGACTTAATTCCAGAGTTAAAGCACCAGACTGCATCCAATATTTATTTCCCTTTTCACATGAAGAGTCTTCAAATTTGGAGAGAATGGGAACTGCAGTGTCAGAGTTTTTTTCTGTGGATTAGCAAGCGAGAGATGAGTGAACGTGAGAGAGCTGGCATGAGATTTTGTCTTGTCCCTTGTCTAGAGCCACCCTGAAGTTGCAGAGAAATTGGCCACGTGCCCCTTCAATGCTCGCCACCTGGTTCCTCATGCTGAGCTCCGTGATCACATCCTGCAGTGCAGTGACAGAGAGCTCCTGGAGCAAGACCTGGGTAAGAGAACCAGCCCTGCTCCAAGGCACGGGCTCACCCTGGGGCCTGAGGCCTCCTCTTGGTAAGGACAGCTCCTGGAGTGACCACAAAGTAGGAGCCAAGTTATTGCCTAGAGATCTGTGGGGCAGCAGCTCTGGGGAACCGAGTCGTGCTTGCTTTGATTTGTGGGGAGGTTCATGAGAACATTGCAGATGCTCTGGGTGGGCCTTGCACATGTTTTACTCCTGGGCCTGCTGAATCCAAAGGTTGTAGCCTGGGCTGTGGGTATCAAAGTACCTCCAGCAGGAGCTGAGATGCTTTGATGCAGGAGGACAGGCCCTTCTTTTTGTAGAGCTGAGGTCCCTTTGTTGAGGCTCCCCATGGATGCCATGTGAAGAACTGGCTTCTACCAAGCAGGTGTCTAAGCTGTGGATCCCCTGGCAGCTGTTCTCCAGGGCAAGCTGAGCAGCCCATTCCCACCCAGAGTCAGAGCAGCTCCTCTTCCAGGCTGCTCTGCTGCTGCTTTTGCTTCATCTGCCATAGAGTTAAGATGTTTTCAGTCTCCTGCCCAGTGGGAGGAGGGAGGAGGGGGGCTGTCCAAACCCACCCAAGTCTTTAGGCAGGTGTGCTGTGCTGTGCAGAGGAGTCTTTTCCATCCCCTGCAGGAGCTCTTCAGCTGTTGCCACAGCACAGAGCAGGCAGGGAGCTCTCTAGCTGGGGCAGGGGTTGCCCTGAGCCTGGCAGTGATGCCTGCATTGGTGTGAGCAGGTTTCCTCTCCACTGCAGCACTCCTGCTGTGCAGCCCCAGGGGTCAGAAGCTTTTCTGTTCATTGAAAAGGGGAATTTGAAGTTGCTGTTTCCAGTGGGTACCTGGCTCCTGGGTGCACCTGACCTGTTGGGATCGTGTGAATTTCCCTCTGAAGCCAAGAGCTGTTGTGCCCCTTTACCCAGAGCACTGGATGCCTCTGCAGCAGGACTGGCTGCCAATCACTGTGTCTTCTCTCTTCCTGAAGCAGAGGAGTCCTCTGGATTGCAGAGAGGGACGACGAATGTCGTGAGCACGTGGCAGCCACCTCCCTGTGATGAAGACTGGGAAAGTGGTGAGGAGCTTCCCCATCTGCCCTCTCCCCTGTCCTGTCCCTCAGCTCCCCGTGGGACAGCGTGAGCCCAGAGGTGCTGTGCACTTAGCTCTCCCTTGTAGCACACCTTGCTGGTGCTCCTTCCTAAAAACACACCTCTCTCTACCCAGCAGGCTCTGCTTGGTGTAGAGAGCTTCTCAACCTGCCAGAGCAGGTGTGGAGATAAATGTGTGCAGGCACCTGCTCCCTCCCAGAGAAGCTCTTGTAGCTCATGTGCAGTGGTGCCAATGGAAACGTGCTGACTTTTGTGTTCCTCAGTTCAGTGTCAGTGGAGCAGACACGTTCCTCATGGGATGACATTTGCCTCCCCCTTGGCCCTGCAGAGGTCTGACAGCCACTCTGGTGTGCTGGTGGCTGCTGGAGTTCCCACTGCTGAGCCACAGCCTCTGTTTCCATTCGCAGAGTCCTCGCTGCAGTCGAACTCGACCTTCGTGTGGGGCACCATCAGCTCTGGCAGCAGCAGGTACTGAATGCAGGGGGGTCCCCCACAGCCCTGCTTTGTGTGAGGGAATGTTGCAGCCTGGTGGCTGGGCATGGGCTGACCTTGCTGCTCAGCAGAGCCTGTGGGGAGGGTGCTGATGAGCCACGGCCGTTCCCAGCGTGCAGCCCTGGGGTGGATTTGCTTTTCCATGTGCTGGCCTGCCCAGGAGGAGGAATCCCTTAGGGACACAGACACTCTCTGCTGCTGGATGCAGGTGGCAGGGTGCCCTTCCTGCCCACAGCCCACGTTGGGGTCCTGCTGGACGTCTGGCTGGAGTGCAGGGGAGAAGGGTGTCCAGCCTTTATTCTGACGTTGGAAATGGGGCTTCCAGGTGCCTCCCTCTGGAGCCTTTTCACACAGTTGCTCAGTTTCTGTTGAGCTGAGGGTTAGCCAGCAGCCAGCCCCGTGACCTCCTGTCACCTTAGACCTGGCAGATGTGCTGGTGCTGGCACAGACCTCCCTCTCCTGCCCTCTGCAGAGCGTGAGCACAGCTTGGCGTTGGGGACGTGAGCAGGCAGCTTAATGGCCAGTGTGGGACTGGATGGAGCTGCCTTGACTGGTTCCATTGATCCCCCAGTGGATCAGGACTCCAGGCTGTGCTGTGAGGGCACCACTGGAGCTGCCCAAGCGAGTTTTGTCTCAGCCCATGGGCAGCTCTGTGAGTTCTGTGTGTGCTCCACCATGGTGCACCCCCCCTGCCATGCAGGTGACCGTGGTGCTCTCTGGGCTCACCTGTGACCCTTCTTGGACAACTTTCCAGTCTTCAGAGCACCCGTGGCTCTGCTGAGCACCACTCCCTCCCAGTGACAAAGTAGCATCCCCCCATGTCCCCTCTCTCCTCCGTGCTGTGGGTAGAAGGTGAGAGGGGCACTTGGCAGCAGCAGTGACCGAGCTCTCTCAGTTCCAGGGGCCCCACTGAGCCACAGAACCAGTTGCCCACAGGCCTGCGTGTCCCCAAGTCCTCCCTGTTCCCTGGAGAGTCCTGGTAGAGCTGTGAGTCCTCTGCGTGGGCTTGGCCTTGGGGGGGCACTTGCTGAGATCTCTGGCTGCGGGGTGCTGGGTGGCCCCTGCAGGGGCTGGGGGGCAGGATGTGACACCTGCCTCCTTGAGAGCAGCTTCTGAGGGGACCTGGGATTGCCAGGAGTTTCTGCCACAGGCAGGTCTGGGACCTGCAGAGCCACCTCCAGCCCAGGGTGCTGTGGTGTGTCAGGGATTGCTGCTTCCCCTCCACTGGACATGGGTGGGAGCTTTTGGTCGGTGGCTGGGGAGGTGCAGAAGTCTCTGCAGTGAGCTGTGGCTGTAACAGCTGTAGCCCCTGAGGTCTTGTCTGGGGGCCTGTTACAGCCTGGAGAGCATGAAGAGGGTTCTGAGAGCTCCTCCAGCCTGGGAAGAGGCTGGGATGCCCTCTGGGGTAATGGTGAATTGAAACCATCTGGACCAGCCACCCCTAGAAGTACTTCCCCTGTGCATGCACTTCTTGCTCTTCCTCCTGCCAGCACCCGAGTTTGTCTGTGTAGGGCGTGTGGAGGGGATGGGTTTGGGCTTAAATTACCTTGTCCTTGGCAGTGCTGACTTCATAGAGAGCACCCTGGTCACACCTCTGCAGCCTCAGGCCTTTCACCCTGTTGAAAAGAATTCCTTGACACTCCTGAACGTTCACCATCTGTATTGTTTCCAAAGTAAAAAGACACATGTTGACCATAATGTGCAAAATTAGCATTAGTTTAAGGTTTGTTTCTTGATGGCAGTTTAGAATAAAAAGGTTCTGAATTCTCCTGGACTCTTTGTTGAAGAAATGTGCAGTGAGTTGTTGTGCTCTCATTCTGTGGAATAAACAGATCTGTAAATCTGCTCCCTCCACTCAACTTTTCCTGGATTTTATATATTTTTTGTCACTTTGGTGACACATGTCAGCTGCTCCCTTGTTCCTGGCTTGCCTGCAGTAGCTCCTGTGCAGGAGCTTTCTCATTGTACAGATGGAGGCCACAACTGGGCCCCGTTATTCTGGGCTCAGTTAATGGCTGGTTGGTGGCAGCCTGGCAGCAGCTCCTGCAGCAGTCACCTGTGGTTTGTTGGGTCTCCCCACCCCTCACCTGCACTGCACCCCGAGGTGCCCCCACCCCCAGGAGGTGCCTTGTCCCACGCCCTGGCAGAGCTCTGTTCTCCTGCCTTCCTGGGAAGGAGCAGAGGGTTGAGTTGTGACTCCAAAACTTCTCCTGACCACAACAGTCAGAGGGTAGGGAACACAAGAAGCAGGTTCCTCTTGGAGGGTAGGTGCAGCCAACGTATGACAGAGCTCTGAGATCTGAAGCCCCATCTCATGGCATCACAGATGGGTTTGGGTGAGAAGGAACCTCTCAAGGTCACCTAGTGCAACCC
>NW_008604863.1:55090-70379 GCF_000691845.1 Merops nubicus | reverse complement strand
TATATATACACTTTTGCCTTACATCAGCAACACTATTGCAAAGGTCAGTTTCCATTGCTCCTGTGAGCCTCTGTGTTTTAGGGTGTAACTGATGATACAAAATCCTTTCTGGAGTAAAATGAAGACTGCCAAGCTTATCTATGGGACTTCTCAAAAACATTAACGCTTACCAGAAATAGCAGACATCAGAAACCCATATAAATATTTGACTTGACTGTACTTTTAGAATTGAAGGCTCTGATAATCATGTTACTTTTGTGCCCTGGTATAACCACAACCAAACAAGCCTCTCAAATTAATTTAGAAGGCCATGGCTAGTATTAACTTTAATGTTTGGAGTAAGAAAGCCTGGGTTTTCTTGAATGTCTTCAAGGAGAGAAGTAAAGTAGAGGGACTGAATGCAATACAGTGGGGCTTAACGCAGAACTATAGAGGCATTCTTCCAGAAGGATTAAAGGCTACTGTAAATTTTACCACCCTCGGTTCTTTGAACTTGCCTTTTTAAATATAAACTGATACAATATACATGTGTATATAATACTTAAATATATTCTAAACCAGATCCAAAACTGTCTGCAGTGCTCTCAGGAGAGAATGATGAAGTAGATTGCTTCGTGCAGTAATAGACAGAACTCAGAAATGGTGACAAACACAAGGTAAGGATATGTATGGACGATAGCAAAACTGCTCTTTGAGGGTCTTAAGCTGGGGAATTTCTTTCCCTTGCATCTTTAATTGCTTAAGGAGGGGAAGAAGCAACACCCTCAAAAGGCAAAACCACAAAACAAAACCCTAACCCAAAACCCTGCAGAGGAAATGAAACCACAAGAACATTTTTCACACTAGCTAATTTCAAGAGTCTGGCGTATATACACAGCACGCCTAGGAAGTTCACAGGTGCATTATACTTTTCTCCAAAATGCAGATGCATTGGACCTTCCTGAAAGTACACTACACATGTGCTTTAATGTAGTTTTAATCATATAGTTATTTTCCCTTTGAGTTTTTACCACCTGTAATCCTCTTATTCATTTCATTGCCATGCAGCTGACTAGATCCAGAAGCTTCACATTGGAGTAATCCCTCATCCCAGAATGTGCATGACAAGGAAACTTGAGCAGATGGAATTTATTTTCACAAGAACAGGGGACAGTTAGAGGGAACAAGCTTGTAGTTTGCAAATCAAAAAGTATTTCACTTATCTGAACTGCAAAACATGCAAAAAGAAGGGAGGAGTTGGCCCGAAACAGGAAGCAAGGATCTAGAAACTTATTTTTGACACAGTTATTCCCCCTTGAAAATTAGCAACATAAGAAAAAGCAATGGCTTACTAACAAGAAACACCGGGCCTTCTGCATAAGTTTTAGTTTCTCTTTAGGGTACTTAGCCACAGGTTTAGAGTCTGGCCACGGGCATTAATATTTTGCCCAATTTTTTCCCTCGAGAAAAGCTGTCAACTTTAAATATGGTGGCATGTTGAGACCAATGTCCTTTTATGGAGAATGTGTTTAAAATAAAAGGATAAATATCTTAGAGGAACAGCAGGAAAAATCTTTATAATTTCATTAGCTTATTTTAAGGTTAAAATAAAGCTTTTGAAATGTGTTCGTTAATTTGCTGGCAGTTTGATTTCATTTTCTCCCCGTTTAACATTGATTGGAAGACTTGTATTTTTCTTCAAGTGTTTTCATTTCTGTTTTCTGAGTAAAAAACCAGGATTTTTCAGTAAAGCTTTTGCTCTCTTTACAGAGGATTGAATATTAGAAACCTGAAAATGGGTGAAAAGAAAGAGGAGCAATGTGCATAGCAGTTAACAATAGTACTTAAGTGTCTTTCACTGTTTTGTTTCCCTATACCTCACACCCTTATCAATGTTTAACTGCATCTTCTTAAAACTGATTGCTTCAGTAGACAGTGAAATACCCAAAATATGGTTAAATGGAGAAAAATTCCTAGACTCTCCTAATTAGAGAAAGCTTGAGAAGGACATGTAAATAGAGGATAATTGAGAATTAAGTGATACATACCCCATTGTGACCTTCTGCGGAGAGGACATAGTCGTCCTTAGTTAACTGTTGGAGCAAAGATAGGTCTGGTATTGGTCCTGTAGTAAATAAAAGACATTCCTTCCCTTTAAATGTGAACTACTAGGTGATATGCAGCTCCAGCATGTCAATTCACTTTTCTTGGAAGGGAGGAATCCGGTGTCTGTAAACTACTTTCTAAGTGCTTAAGTGGATTTGAGAAGCAGGAAGCCATATACTTGGGGGGAAAAAAAAAGTGCTTGAAAACAAAAATTGATTTTCAGATTTCCCATTAGAATTTAAATAGTAATTCTGTTTGTTTGTGTGCTCGATATGTAGTAAAAATAGGACCTATTATAGCCAACTGCTGCTCACAAGTTTACATCCAGTTTTGTCACTGAAGCTCAAGTTTAGCCCAGTATCTGCCCTGGGAAGGAAATAGATATATGAGATGAAATGATGGAATTTGATGTAATACAGAAATGATCCAACCAGGTATAACTAGAAGTAATAGAATGAATATGACCAAAGGAAAATCCATGCTGATAATGAGGAAACGTTTCCTTGCAGTGAGGTCTGTTTATCTGCCAAACGGGCTCCCAAGGGAATGAGTTGAACCCTCATTGCTTTAGTTATTTTTAAAATTAACAAAACAGTCAAGATTCTTGTAGGGAGACACTCTTTATTAACAAGAAGACAGAAGAAATTACATAATGGGTCTTTTTTTTTCTATCTCCACTGTTCATGACTATTATTGTAGGCAAAACCAGGTTTGGCAATAAAATTATGGATTTCCAATTTTCACAGCAATTTTGCAGCACTTTTATTCCATAATAATAGCAGTACTTTCCCACTCTTCATTTTCCTCTGTAAATGTTTGTGCCTTACTTTTTTGTAGCCCTCTGACTAAGAGGGGCTGTCAGTTAGCATAATTAACTCTAAATAATATTATTTGTAAGTATAAGATAAATATTTGGACCTTGTGCCTCCTGATTTTCATCAAAAACTCTTCAGTCAGACCTGAGGGCAAGGGGAGTGGCACTGAAGAAAGTGTCATTGCCTGTATCTGTGGGTCATCCTGCAAAATAAAGAGCTGTGACATAGGCACTGAAGTCTTTGGCTCACGTTGACTTCCACAAACATAAACTATGAAGGCATGAGGTGCAGCGCATCTTTATGGACAGTATTTAGGGCTTTTTATACAATTTCAGCACTTTTCTTCTTTAGATGGAAATTGGTCTTTGATGTCAAGTGTTTTCACACTATCAGGAGATCTGGGCAAATGTGACTCCTGCTCTGGCTGGGCACTTCAGTACCTGCCACTCATGTCTGCCACTGCCCTGCATCTCCTCTCTTGTTCCCAGAAACCCCCCACTACCTTGGGTGGTGAACTGATAACTCAGCAAAAATAACAGATATGAAATAGTGCAAGAAGAGCAGCAGTGGCATGTAGCCATTAAAAGGCCAGATTCTCAGCAGCTGTTTTTTAAGATGATAGTGACATGAATTTTAATGGTTAATAATGACGTAAAACTGAAGTAATGCTGCGATGAGTCAGGTCCTACTTCTTCGAAGTGCTGTGCAAATATTTACCAGTTACTCTTCCCAGTAGCCAGCAAACTACGCAATCTTGTTGCTGCTTTATCAGAAGAGTTGAGGTGAAATGCAGGAAGTTCTGATTGTTTTGTTACAGTTATACAGCATGGATAGGCAAAGAGTATCGCAACCTGCACTGTATTGAAGCCCCAGATAAGCCTGTGAGTTGTACCACCAGCATGACTAGAGTATAAAATAGAGAGAGTCATGGTGCTAATGTATATTTATTAGTGATTTACTGACATGAATGCTCATCCCAAGAGTTAATTCAGGAACATCCAAACCACTGTAATTATCCTTGCACAAAGGCTCTGTATTATTTGCCTGTTAAATAACAAAGCCTTTTCATTACCTAGCACTGACATAACTTTAGCTGTAGTGGTAGGTAGATGGTGAACAAGCTTCCCCTGTTTGTGGGGGCTAGGATGTCGTGGGAGGAAGCCCTCTCCCCCAGAGTCCTGGCAGAATTAAAATGTGATGGCCAAATTTTTACTTGAATAAAGTTTACCATCATTGCTAGAATGCCAAATTACCAGTACCACAAATAGCTGAAATCTTATGAAGAGTACAAAAACCACAAAGGAGCAAAGTCCTATCACGCAGAAAAGTGAAAATGTAGAGGTACCAGCCACAGGAATGTAACTGTATTAAAATTTGGAAAGGATCCAGAATGTGTGGTAGCTCTCTAATCTGTGGTACAAGAGCAAGGATTTTCATTATGTTTTGCATTCCACATATGCCTTTGCTTTGGAGCTCTTATGCAATTGGTGATGCAGTAAAACCATTGTATTCATAATGATTTCAAAGACGTGGATGCTTCCAGGGTTTGACCTATTTTACCACTCATGCATTATACACTGGATAAAGCTACTCTCACAAGGCAGAGTCATTAGTACTTAAAATGTGTCCATCTACTGCTGTCCCTTTTCTCTGCAAGGCTGCTGATTTTTTACAGTTCTAAATCAATTATTCTTTATTCAATAATTTATGTTTACCTACATCAATGGAAACTGCCCATGCACATTTTAAGGCAGAGCTTAACCTATAATGTAAAGGTTTATAACTGCTATTAGCCCATAGCAAATACTTCTTCTGTTAAGGTTTTTTAACCAAAGTCTAACTATTCCCTTTCATTTTCTGATATTTTTACTTTGGAGATATAAAAACATACCTATGGTCATCACTTCCAGAGCAACAATGCAATTCAGGTATTTTGGAGGCCCAGAATCAGCAAAATTCCTGACCCCATGCTTTGCTTTCAGTGAGATGAAGTCTTCCCTAGATAAGTATGTTTAAGACCTATTAATGTCCACAGGACTCAAACTTTGTTCTGCTACAGTACGGTGCTAACATCTTTTTGAACATCAGTGTCATGCTTCCAGACCTTTCCATGAGCTAGACTAGAAATTTTATGTACTGTAGTGATCATTTCAAGGGCAAACCTTCCTGCTTCTTTTAAAAATATGGAGAATTGTGCTAAATCATCTAAAGAATTAACATCTGATGCCCACACAATGTAGATCAGCACTTGTTTTCTTTAGATCCTCTGAGCCATCCTGTCAGGTACTGCCAGCAAACTTGGACTGTGGAGACAACACTGTCTTCTCCAGGCTCTAGCATGGGTTGACACAATGAGAACAGGCCCACTGTATTCTACCGCTGCTGAAGTGTTGCCATGGGTAAGGCATACAGCATATATGGGAGATGCTGAGAGTAGGCTCAGACCAAAAGTTTGCTTGCAGAGGTAGGGGAAGCTAGTGAATACCACCTTTCTCCTCTTTCTTCTCTACAGGGATCTTGTTTGCTGTAGGTCAGTCTTTCCCATTCTGCACATAAACTAGATTAACATTTCTAAAGCATCTGCAGAACAAAAGCTTAGACATCTGCCCACAGAATCTTCCCTCTGTACCAACTGCACCAGTAATGCTGGGGGCACAGATCTTCCCTTTGCCTACTGTTGGGAGGGTGATGCCCCTGCACTGCTGAAGAAGACCATCCGTTGGTCACTTCAGTGTTAGGTGACCCAGGGCAAAAAACAGACCTGCTCCTGGAGGTGAATTCAGGGCAGAACCGAGGATTTCCCTTTTTCCTGGTTCTGGTCTTACACCTTGGCTCTGGGCTGAGGTGGATGGTGTTTCTCTGACTGTCTCTGGGCTCTTGAGTGCTTTGGGGCCAAAGTGTTGTCTTTAATGAGAAGTTAAAAGAAACCTTTGCTGGTTCTGTGACCTCCACAAATAGGAGAAAAGTGAAAACAGAAGCAAGAGTCAATCAGCCAGTTATTACATTAAAGAAAATGGCTCTCTGTGGAAAGCATGAAAGAGAAAACAGACTGGGTGCTGAGACTGGAGAAAGGAAAACAAGACTAGTAGGGGTTTGAGGTCTTTTACTTTATTTTGATCCTTTCATAGTGTATTTTAAATTCATAAATAATGGAATAAAAAAGACCCCAACAAAACTTAGCTAAATTATCTTGAGCCCTCAAGCCTCAATCAAAAAATAAACACTATAATACTTTTAAAAGGAATTAGTAAAGCACAGTTATAGTATTCCATGTTTAAAAATAAAGCTGTTGAATAAATGAACAATACCTTGGCTGAAAAGTATTTCAGCTGAAGAGTGAAATCCCTGCAGAGAGTGATCTGTGAGATTCTGCAGGAAATCTGCATTACAATACACCATTTCCATTTCCAGGGAGGGACTCACAGAAGGACACATGGAGGAGAAAAAAGAAATGAAAAAGCCTCAGTCCTTTATGCCTAGGTTGTAGGGGGTCCTGGCCCATCATTCTCATGCTAAACAGTTACTTTTCTACAGGTACTCAACTGAAATGAGAATATTTTTGAAGGAATAGTGAATGTGAAAAAGGCTAACAGAATTGGTTCTTTGGTTAAAGAAAGCTCTCCATAGCTTGCCTAGATACAGTAGACATAGTGTATTACCTCTCTGCCTTGCTGCAAATGAAGAAAGGAATGTGTCTGACTGTGGTAAACACTGGGCTACTGTGCTGCTCTTTGTCTTCTGCCCATACATTCCAACTACTCCACCTCTTGTTACTAATTAAATGTCTTTGCAGTGGAGGAAAAGTTTCTAGTTAGATCATTACCTCACTAGTCAGCTAGCTTAGGTGGATGTGGGAGGCCAGGTTCCTAAGGCTGGTCCAGTGACAAACTGGTGCTGCTGTTCTCCAGTGCAGGGGACTACAGTTAGCCTCCCCTAGACTTGAGTCTTCTGGCTCTAATTTACCAGCTGGGGCAATGGCCATCCAGGGACTTAGAGACACAAAGTATTATGTCCTGGCTGACTGCCTCTATCTGAAGGCTAGTATTCAATGGGCCAGCCTTGCTTGGCTGTGGAAAAACTTACACAGAGCTGGTTTCCTTTTGCTGTGGAGTGGGAAAATTTGTGAAATCTCAGTTAAATTTGTGGGATAGGAAAAAGGGAAAGCCAGCAAGTGGAAGAAAAGGGAAAATAAAAAAAAATCTGGCTTCTAGTCCCCAGATTATTAAGCAAGCCATAGCAGAGTGTGGCTAGGCCACTGGCATTAGCACGTTCATGGGGGTATGTTGGTGAAGAGTCGCACTAAACATATAGTGCTGTCTGCACCACGCACAGTGTGCGTAGAAAATGTTTTGGCAGATGGAAGGAATGGACCCATCAGCTGCATGAATCTGTTTGTTGCACTCTCTGCTGTAACTAATACAACGGGCTGCTACCTTGGAGCAGATGAAGACAGCCCAGGTAGATGCTATGTTTCTGCTTCCTTAGTATGTCTTTACACAGACAGCTTGAGCATGTAGATAAAGGAAGAAAACACAAAGCAATCAGCATCTTGTTATTTCTGCTAATCAGAGGCTTGTGGTGATCCCAAATAGACACAAAATTTACCAATAACCTCTGCTCCTGGAAAGCACTGAAGGTCTGTCACAAGCATTTCCTATGTTTTCCCTTAGAGTGCCATCTTTTGCTTATAATTCATTGTGGCACTGCATAATACCAAAAAATGATCTAATTAGGCATATAATAATTTGAAATTTCTGTATTCACGCAAACACAAGTGTCTTCCTTCACATATGAATTTATTCACATAGACATGTGTATCCTGTTGCATGTTCTTATTAATATGTGTATGTATATGAATTTGTGTATTTAGATTTGTGCAACTGTGTGTATGAAGGCAAACATTTCAAATATCTGCATATGTGAGGAGGCAGACTTAAAAGCATACTTTACATGTTATAAAATATACTGCTACATAAATCACAGAAAGAATTCCATCTCTAAATTAAAGTACACTCCAGAAGGAACAATTATTGCCTCTAAAATGTTTCTGTTAAATTCATGAGACACCATGCAATTTTATTCATGTTATCATCTACAGTGGCCTGAAAGTGTAAAAAAAAAAAATCTTACCCACTAGCAGAGAAATGTGAAAAATACTATCAAAGGAGTGGCAAAGGTCACTTCTATTGCCTGCCGTTTTATGAGTTTCATTTTTGTCTTTTTTTTTTTTTTTCCCTCATTGCAGTTTGTTTGTGTACACTGCTAAACTTTAATGGAAGAAAATATGAGGGGGCAAAATAAATATAAAGAAACAGACTGCTGTTCAACAGTGCTGAGCTAGTATTTCCATGAATGATGTTAGACTCGTGTTTAGAATAAAAATTCTGAAAGCCCACAAACAGAGGGTTGAAGCAGTGCTTTTCTCCTTTCTCTCTCTTGTACACTTCATATATTTAAAAAAGCAACATCTTTTTCTGTGCAGTTAGATAAATTTGTTATCATTAAGCACAGCAGCCCTGATTCTGTGAGGCACAGAAAGGAGAGGCCATGAAAGAGCTGGACCATACCTTTTCTTTGGTACTGTAGATGGCCCGTTGCTCTGTGCATGGGATTTTGTTTGTGCAAGTTCAAATTCCAAACTTGCTTCTTTAACCCTTGTAATACTAGTAACTGATTAGGGTTTAGTGCAGCAAGTAAGATTTCCGTATGCAGGTGCCTAACATCAGGCACAGAAGCCCTAGGTGAGATCCTTAGGAAAAAGGCATAATTTTCCAGAGGTAACAGCAAGCTCTTGCTTTTTTTTTTTTTTTTTTTGAATTTGCAGTTCTTGTTGAATTCAGTTGTACCAGAATGTCCTTCATTTCACTGAGAAGGAGATGCCCTTAACTCTGGTTAATCAGTTGAAATATTATCTTGATCTTCTCAGTAAAGTGCTTCAAATTCAGCTAAGCTTTTCTTGCTCAGTATCGGGCTTAGCAAAATGTATAAATAAATGCTTAGTTAAAAGGCAAGACTTAAGATAATCAGATATTTAAGCACTTTACTGTATAAGGGCACATCTTAAGTATTTGCTTCAGTCAGTTCCAAATTGTCTGTTATGCCTGCCTTGAAATGAGATTTACAGATGTTTTGGCAACGTTGAAAGGCTATGGAGTTTCATAACCATTTCCATAGCCACTTCTTCACTTTTTGCTGTAAGTTGGCTTTCTACCTTCTTACTGCAACACTACTTCTTCAAGAAGTAAAGAAAACTCCATATGAAATATGAGCACAGTCCTTGAAGGAACAGTTTTTTCTTTGAGATAAGAAAAAAACATTGTAAGTAAAATGTGATGGGTAAGTTGACCTCTGCAGAAAAACAGTGTTCCTGTTTCTGCACAAAATACCATTCAGTAGCTTACAGCACAGGTTTTTCACTCCTCACAAGAGTCTGGTGGGGAAACTGGTGACAAGTGTAGAAATCAGTGGAGAAACAGTGACATTTCAGCCAGTGGCTGCACCTCCTGTGCAGGTGCAGAGTTAACACCAAGCAAAGCTAGTACAAAAACTGAGCAAGCCTGTCCCATTTGCAGACATGGCACTGCTGATGAAAGTGCTGTGAGAGGTCACTGCAAAAGAGGGGATCAGCAGCTGAAACAAAGATGTTTGTGTTACTGGATGGTACTTGAGTGCCAGCCAGTCTCAGTTCTATTGCCAGGACCATAGCAAAGGCAGATAACAAGGTGTTGTATGCAAATATTTCCAAGGAGAAGCTAGAGATCCCTGAAATTTCTTTATGCAGAACAGTCTTAGGAGAGTTCCACCGTAGTTTTTTAAGATCAAAAAGTTTAAATTTCCTGAGCTTCTAGATATTTTGACTAACCAGGCTGCTGCTAGAATCTCTAGTTTCTTGTTATAGAGAAGAACAAAATACTGAAAACTCCCAATCTAGCAATTGAAATCATCTGTGTAGTAGCAACAGTGTATTTCAAGATATTATAATATTTATTCTACCTATAGAACAGGTTAGGTCTGGGCAGGGAACTTTTTCCATGCCCTATGAAACTGTTTATGGTTGCAGCTGTTTTTTCCCATTGGAATGAACCCAGCGTGCTTGTAAAATTTTTCACAGAGTAAGTGCATCAGTGAATAGTTAAGAGCATGCTTAGAGTGAGTTAAGCCAGGGACCTTATACATCTCAGTGCTTTTACCATTTGGGCTGGAATTTGTGTATTCAAATTCTGGACAACCCATGTATGAACCTGTAGAGCTGATGTTTTCTGTTGCTAGAACTTTTATGATTAAGGAGACAGGAAGAAAATTAGACCTCAGTGAAAACTGCTGTTTGCAAATAATATCCCCAAGGTTTGAATCCCTGTAGCAGAGACTACTGTTGTCACTCAAACTGTTTTGTTTCCCCAGAATTCTCACTCAACTGCCTACATCCAAAACCAATAAATAAGACTAACACACTTTGTCACTGACCTAGAAAATAAGGTACAGAAAAGCCACATTTGCTTTCACCTGGTCCCAGACTGAGTTCGGCTCTGATTTCTGGCATGAACTAAGCCCCAAATTCCTTAAATTAGCATTGGCTTCTGACTCAGACACTTGTACCTTCCCACAAACTCTAGCCTAGGTCAGCCAACTCCCCTTTCTACCAATATATCTATAAGCATTCATCTGAACAACAAAAAAAAAAAAAAAAAAAAAATCAAATGAAAAAAATCTGTTTGCCTCCCAGTAAAATAGTTTTGTCTGTCTACATTTCTCAGGTCTTTTTGAAAGGGACTTTCCTTTAACTGTGACTTGTGCAAGTAACTGCACGCATAATTTCTGTTTGATAAACAGTAAAAATAATGCTAAAACTAAAACATTCTTTTTGTCAGCATATGTAGCTGGAATGCTGAAGGCTGCTCTGCTAGTAAGGAGAGATCTTGCACACATTTATTTATCTGGTTAAACTTTGCGGCTCATCTTTAAAGCCAGCAACTTCTCAACCCCAAGCAGCAGAGCACAAGTAAAGGCAGATGGTTGAATGAGGCAGAAAGACTGACTATAAAAAGCTCAGCCTTCCAATAACGCTGCTGCCTCCCAATTTTTTTCATACAAATCTCTCCATTTTGCCTTCCAGAGACTCACAATTAAAATTCTATTCTGCCTGTCTAATCAAGACAGCAAATCTATTGAATTGCATAATGCTGGGGATAATCAAGGAAGGATGTGACATGAATCCATTTTTCTTTACAGGTAGAAAATGAAATATTTTCTCTCATCCTCTGAAAACAGATGGGTGGCTGAGGATTTTATATGTGGCCTGTCTTCTCCCTCTTGTGTCTTTCTACCTTTGGCACCAGCTGTGCACTGTTGCATAGATCTGCTTGCCAGGCACGAGCAGCATCAGGGCAAACAGGTTATGCTGTTTCAGTGGTGACAGTGTCTTACTGGTGTGGCAGAGGCACTGCATGTAGTTCTGGTTAGGAGTGGATTTAATTGACAGTGTTAATCTCCTTGCTGTGCACCCCTTTTCTACCAAAGGTTATTTTTCCATTAGCTGGGAGAGCTGAATAAAATGTGTATGTGTTCCCTAGTTGCTGTAGCTAAGCCCTGTTTATTAATGTACTCCAAAATCCCTTCTGCATTTCCTCTAGTTCATGTTTACATCCTACAGGGCTGGTCTGGGCTACTGAGAAGAACACAGGGGCTTGTAGGATTTGATCTTGCAGTCTGTGGGTTCTCATTTAACTAAGGGACCAAATGCAACCCTGGAGCAAGGCCACGTCACTCCCTTTCAGCTGTTTTAAGAGGAGCTGTGCGGGCTTACACCATGACTGAAATTAGCACGTAGCTTCCTATCCACCAGTAAATCCCTGTGCATCAAGGTGAACAGGCAGACTACTTTTGCATAAAGTCAGAGACAGAATCACCCCAACTGGGCTGAATTGGTTTGTAACCCAATCACGTTTAATTCAGTTACAGGAAAAACAAGGCCCGTGGAGTTTCGACCTTGCTTCTGCACAACGTCAGGAATCTGATTTGTGCCGATCTCATAATCGGGTGCAGACAACAAGGAAAACAAGCCCTTGCAGTGGTTTCTTTACTAAGCCTAACAAACCACATCTGATAAGCTGTATAATTTGCTACAGCAATTTGTGCCAAAAATAAAAGGCCTAGTCCTACAGTGCAGCACGTTTCTGAGAAAAACAGAACCCCACCCCTTCCCTCTGTAGCATCTTTCTCTTGCCTTTGCTTTCTTGGTGAGACTGAACTGATGCCTTCCATCCTGGATGACTGGCTTTGTGCTGCTATCGTGCTGCTCCCCAAAATGCTTTTTTCTCCCCTACAGCTCTGGAGGATGACCCAAGGCAATGCCATAGTCAGGGTTAGGAAATTATGATAGTACTGTGATGAGTTAAACAGTGAAGGCTCTTTCTTGGATGAGTGGCCCTGACTGGAGGGGATGAAGCTGGAGATCTAAATCATAAAGTAATAAGCCACACAACGTTTTCTAAAAAACGGGTTTTATTGTTGTTGCTGATTTGACAGAGTTATTCTGAACTTGTATGAAACGTGTCTCTCTTTAGTTCAGTGACCAGAAAAGGAACTAGTTCTTCATGTGAAATTTATATATCAGGCCCCCAATGGAGAAAAAAATTCCTATGCTTTTTGGGGTTTATTTTCTTTTTTTATCCTGCTGCTTGCAGAGAGAGGGGAACAAAAAAGCAAACAACACAAAGTTCTGAAGAATGCAGGCTGTCAGCTATCCTGTGAAATAACTTGGAGGTTAAATGTGAATCACTGCAGTATGTTTTCTAATTTGGATTTTGCCAAGGTTACCTTAAAAACTTTAATGCTTTTTGCAGTGTTTACAGCAAAAACTGCAGATGTGTGGTTATTAAAGGGAAAGCATATGAGAGGGAGGTGGGCTAAGAGGAAAGGAGAATGAAAGGTCAATGATTTTAATTCTGCCTCACTGAATTCCAAAGTTTGAAGAGATATATTTGCTTGAAAGGTCATACTATGGAAGGTAAGCACACTGAAAGCAGCATGTTTGGAGTTGTACAGTGGAATAAACATAAAGGTAACTTGCTGGGATGTTTGTGTGTCAAAGGTGACAAAAACTCTGCCTTTCTTTTCAAAGCCTCTGCCCCTCTGCAAACTCACAGGGATCAGGGCTGGAGTTTAAAGGCAACACACTGGCGTTTATTTTAACTCCTTAGATAAAAGCTCAATCCAAAAACTAACAAGATTTCACTTCTTACTGAAAGCAACTAAAGGAGAGAGCAGTAGGCTTTGTATCAGAGGAGTACTTAAAACTTCCAGTGTTTGTGCTTGAGTTCACAGTATGTTCCCTTGGATATAAAAACCCTAGGAAAACAAGTGCTGGGCACAAAGATCTGCAACACTGGCTTCGATTATACAGCATTATGAAAATCCTTCTGATGGTAGTTTTGAGGCCAAATATATCACACTTTGCACACACACCACCTAGCATGGTGGGTTCCTAATTTATGACCAGTGCCTCTGAGCACTGCTACAATACAACCATGAATACAGGCAACATTAGTTTTTTTTTTTTTCAGTTAAAGTTATTTGGAAGGAAATGAGACCCTTCACGGTATCAAGAAAGTCTTCCTTTAGTACCCACCCCTCCCTCTTCCCCCTTGCCAATTCTTGCTTGGTGCTTTATTGCATTTAAACTATATAGCACTACTGGAAGGAAGGAAAGTTCCTACAGGGGAGGACGGCTGAGGTGCACAACAGAATAAGTGACTTATACAAGGTCATGCAGGAAACCTGACGCTGTGCCAAGAACAGAGCGTAAGTTCCTTGAGTTCTAGTCAAGCTCTTTGTCCATTTACCCGTCCTTCTGCCTGCTTGCCTAAAACAAACAAACAACGGCAGCCGCACACATACAGACAGACATGAGTACATACATGCCCACACGTTACCAGACAGTGAGCCTGCAAACACAAGTGTTTGGAAGGAGCAGGCAGAGCATGCTCGTGCACCTTCAGTTTTAGCAGCTGTGTCTGTATTTGTTTTGATGCATGGTGACTAACCAAACTCAAGAGTTTAAAATTGCAGCCCTTTGAGCATATGGAAAGCCCAGTCTTGGAAATGATTTTAATCTGGCGACATTTTGATGGAGTGCAGTTCACCCCAGGAATAAAGCGCACAGGGTTTGAAGTTCCTTCCCCCAAGTGCATGGGCACACAAGGGCTTTCAAAGGAATCGTCACTGGACTATTTTAACATGAGGAACAGCTGATTTAGCCCTTGCTTCATTGTCAGGAATCTTTACTTGAGGCTGAGAAGTAGCACAAGCATTGTTAGCCTGAACCATTACAGTCTGGCAGACAGAAGCAATGGTAAAGAGGATTGTATAATGGTGTCAGCAGCTTTAGGAGTAACTAGTGCTACCCAGCCTGCACTTCATCCTACAGTGAGTTCAACTCTGGAATTAGGCTCTGCTCCTGTATCTCTGCAAGCTGTTAAAATTTTGTCTCTGCTTTAAAGGCGAGCAGGATCAGGCCTTAAAGAAAGGGTCTCTTATTTTTTGCAAAGCTGTACTCAATGAGCATGTTTTGGAAATACATCAGCATGACCTTTCAGCAATGTGCCAAAAAATGGGAAAAAAAGGAAAGACTTTGGGAACTGCCAACCAGGAAACATTGTTTTGTTTGTTTAAAAAAGAAAACCAGAAACCCGTCCAAGAATTTTTGTGTAAGTTAGAGGCTAAGTCACTCTCCTTTATAATCACTCTTCTTTTTCTGGATACTGTATTTTCAGTGAGGGTAGATAAAATCTGGCAACATGCTTATTGGCTCAGTGTTTGGATTCAGTCCCCTTGACACTCATGTGCCTCCATAGTTTTATCCCAAACCCAAAGCAAGTTCACCCAGGAAAGGAAAAAGAAGGAGGGAAGGGGCGTGGGGAGAAGACTGGCAAACTGCACAATAAATATCCAAATTGTAGCTTCTGCCATTTCTCAATGAAGAAAACATTAGCAATGGCCAAGAAGTACAATAAAATGCCATAAATCATCTGGCTTTTATTTCCTGTATGGGAACCCTACATACAGATGGAGTTCTGGCAATTTGTAGACACACACAGGTTTTGCAAGCGTGATTATTTCATCAGGTTGTGTTGCACTGAGTGCTTTCATAACACTTGCAGAAAGTAAATTGAATAGAGACTGAAAGGTGAAAAGCTGTATACACTGCTCCTTCACCCTCTCCCTGCTCCCTTCCCCCCACGCCGGCTGTTTTGCAGTGTCAGCCCTCCATGCATCATCAGCTCCCTACAAGCTATGGAAACCCCCTCCTCAGAAGTCAGAGGCCTTGTGCAAAGCCATAGAATTTGGCTATCCCAATCGTGCTCCTGGTACTTTTCTCATCCTCCTGCTTC
>NW_008604863.1:52986-55059 GCF_000691845.1 Merops nubicus | reverse complement strand
CCCCCCCGCTCCCCCCCCCCCCCCCCCCCCATTTACATTCCAGCCTATTTCTCGTTTTACATGGGAAAGAAAGAGATACTAGCAGGTAACATGGGGCTCTTTAAATATTTCCTGATTCTTGCCTGCTAATGTGACCCTGAAACATACGGTGTTTTACAGGGGTTTGCAACACAATATGCTTTTAATAGCAGTATAACTCCTTTAAAGAAGTTTTATGTTAAAGTGAGGAAAAAAGTTCAAAGTAAATTATAAATTCTTTTATTGGTAATTGCTAATGTAATGTAAAATAACTGCCATTTTCTTAAATACAAGTCAGTCTGACAAACTCATTCTTCCAATTTACTTAGAGCTTGGCAATTTTTCTTATGCAACTGTTCAAAGGGATACTCTCACTTCGTTTAGGCCCCAATTTAATTCACTTTAAAGCGTATTCTAATTTCATAGGGAATTATAGATACCTTACTTTATTTTAAATGTACCTGACCTCACAGAGTAATAAAAAAAATCCCCAACAGCCAAAGTTTATATAGGACGTATTAAAACACTGCCCAACATTTTATGCCCCCTCTAGCCTAACAGCTGCATTTGGCTAACAAGCACGGAGCCAAATTCTGCCTCATTGACACATATGCAGTCAGCCTCCCCCTGACCTTAATGAGAGCTCTGCGCCTACGTCTGAGAGCAGAATTTGACACATTTTTTCCCAGGACAGTAAGGGGCTCAGATGCATCTTCTTTCTCCTATTTTGCTTTGCTGATGGATGAGTGCAGTGCACCAGCACAAACAATCGCAGTATAGATCCTAAACATAAATGCAATGTTAATTTCAAGGTCTATTAGCAACACCACAAAAAAAAAACCCAAAGGTTTGACAGGAGAAAATCTGCAGGGGAAAAGAAAACATTATTCTCAAGCTTCAGGGAGGTTATTATTACAAACAATGGAGAATCAATAAATTATATTTAACACTATTAAAGGTAGTTGACAGTGTTCCTTTGAGCGAGCACATGGAGGTCCTGTACACTGTGTGACTGCAACCAGTGTGCCTGGCGCTCGCCAGCTCACTATCGGGTCACGTTGGGAACAATCTGCACAGCGTTCGTGAAAGAGCTGCTGGCAAGCACACTGCAACACACACACACACACACACACACACACACACACACACACACATTAATAACCGAAACACAGCCTTTTCTTTTTTTTTTTCTTGCTTTTCCCCTGAGCTTGTTATGCTTAATTTCTAAGTTGGTAAAGTGGGCTGGTGAGTGCACTCAGGGTTGTTGTTTTTTTTTTTTTACATTTGAAAGTGAGTGGAAAGACAAAAGCAAACAGGGTTTTGGCTACGAAAGGATGACCTTCCTTGTAAAGAATTTAAGTCTTTTAACTTCAGGGGGGAATGAGGCAGGAAGGCTGTTTGTATCAGAAAACTAACATGGGAAGGGGAGGAGGGGAGAGAAACGGCATCTTCTTCTATCACTTCAGTGCTTTCAAAGATCCCCATTTCCCAGAACTACCTCTGTAGCAGGATAATATAATTATTAGCAGCTGTTAAAACAAACAACAAACAAAAACAAAACGTGCACACCAGGACTGGCATGTCTGCACATGCCTGAATGCTCTGACCGTTACACTGAAAACTTAAAAAGAGGCCCCCTTTCCCCACACCACCACTCAGATTCAGGCCTGGTAGAGCTGGAGCGTGGTACGGCAGGACAAAAACAGCAGCCAGAGGCATTTATTTTCATCCATTCATGTTACGAATGCCGAACACTCCTCCATTTGATGAGCAGAGCATTGATTCTTTTGCTTCTCAAACATGCTTTCCCATAAACAAAGGGCAAAAGAGATTACTTATTTCAGATTTAGAGAAACATGGGAGGGAACAAATGGAACAACAGAAGGAACAAATGTGAAAACTTCCATGCTGCGGGGAGAGGGGGAGAAAGAGGTTAAATGATTGCCTGCTCCATTAGCTTTAAAAATCTGACGGGTGGTACAGTTTCTGATACACATCTATTGTTGTCATATGGCTTTGCTCCTGGATCACAGGAGGGGATGCAGATCTTTCTCT
>NW_008604863.1:21155-52955 GCF_000691845.1 Merops nubicus | reverse complement strand
TCTTAATGGGAGCCTTCAGGACTTTATTTTCTGGCTAAAAGTTTGTAAACACGATTCTGGGAATCTGTAAAGTCAGAAAGCAAATAAAAGGAATCCTGTGTGAACTGTTTATTAAAATCACATGATTTTTAAGTAGCTCTCATGATTCCTTGGGCCAGCTTCACCATTCTGGGTGCTCAAGGCTGGCAGTACAATTTCTGCCTGCTCACTGGGCCTACTTTTTCTGATTAGCTGGCTCTAGGCAGCTCCTTGCTCTGCAAATTCCTGTTCAGAAACCTCCGTTCATTTATTAACAAGGTAGAGGGGCACAGGTAGAGTGTCAGCCCTATGAATATGAATGCCCTGCTTGACTGATGCGAGAGGCAGGCACCGAAACAGAGACTTACAGCAATTTAAAACGTGACTGCCTCCAGCAGCACGCACCCTCGCTCCCTGCTCAGAAGTTTCCATGCCTGGAACAGCAATCCGGTGTATTAGTGCAGAGCCACTTTCATCAGCCCTTCAAGCTGTGGTCTGTGAATGGCAGCATCTGTTTGCTTTTTGTTGCTGGTGCTCTAGGAGGAGGGAACATCTGTCGAAGGGGCAAGGTAGGCAGGGAAGTTTTAAACCTCTGGAGCAAAATGCACTGGCTCTCATCTCTCAGTCTGCAGCTAAAATGAAATGCAAAATGGCACATGTCACATGCCTGTCCCCTTAGTCTTTAAAGGGGTAGTATGCAGAAGGAGCGAGGTTTCTGATGCTGCTAAGCTTTCTGGGATCTTTCCAGGCTGCATAATAATTGGCCAATGTCAAAGTATTAAACAATATGTAGCAGCAATTAAAAATGTGACTAAACTCTGAAGTTTGGCGTTAAATCCAGACAAATCCCTTTAATATACTGGGCCAAACCTGCTCTAAGTATTTCTGAAACTTTGAGGCCTCGACCCCTCTCCACTGATAATGATGGTCAGTCTTGTTATCATGGACCTTTTCCTTTGTCCTTTCTCTGCCTGCCAGGCGAAGAAGCTATGCTGCATACATTTTCTTCTTGACCCTCCTTGTCCTTTTCTCAAGTGCCTCTTATGTTGGTTAGATAAAAGGTAGCAGTGTTCTAAAACGCTGCCTCTGTAGTTTTGCTATGTAAAATGACATTCATTCTGAAGAGTGGTAAGAAAATAATGATCTCATTAGAAGAGAGTTTAGCTGTGTAGTGGTTCCTCTCTGTAGTGGAGATTAAATAGCAGCTAACTACAAACAATAGTCATTTAAACAAAGACTGGCATCAAAGTTATTATCTCTTTTTCTACCCTTCAAGAACATCATCAGAAATTGATCTTCTCACCACTGCACATTTTCATCAAAGGTTCTGAATTTTAAGCTTGAAACACTAATTGTTTTGTGTGTGTATGTCTCTATGTGTGTTCCTAAACTGGTTCCTCGGGTTGGTGTTTTTAACTAATTGTTGGTGACATTTCACTTTTCTTCATAATGAACTTCCTCAATTGTTCTTTTTTCTTCCTTGGAAAGAAAGAAAACAAATCGTGACTCAAAATGAGAGGTGAAGTGGCAGAAATAATTAAAGGAAATAATAGTGTAAACAGCTTTATTCTGTGTCTGAGGAATATTAGGAGTGCATGGTCACTGCACATTTGGGAAATGGAATAAAAGTGATGGTTCAAACAGAGCTGCAGATGCTACCCAGTCTGTACTCAGAATAAGAGAAGAAAGATGGAAACAGTGAAACTGGTATGTCTGGTTTCATGCCCCATCCAGGAGAATGTTAAAACGAGGCTGCAGGACAGCAGCAAAGGAAGTCTTGAAAGTCAGTCACCTCTCTCTCCTGTGACCTGAAACACCCTGCCTCCTCAGGTGATTTTACATCATTTATTTCTGTTCTGAAACAAGAACCTGCTTTCCTGGGCAGAAGTCTGCTCACAGCAGATCTTCCTCTTTTCACCCTCATCCAACTTATGAGCTGTGGATGGGGAGGGGCATGGAAAGCAAACCATACGGAAAGATATTGCTTAAAGCTGGAGGTGTCTCGTTTTTGCTTATGCCACTGTAATTGCTGCCATGCAATACCACAGAGGAGCCTGTGTTTCAGGGATGGCAACAAGCAATGGGGTGAGGTATGATGATGATTGTGATGCTGATGCATATATGTATCCATGATACAAGCATGGAGCAAATCCCGAGTTGTCTGATTTGTGGTTGAGTCAAGATCAGGCATATATTCTGCGTCATTCAGGAAGGAACAGTTTGTGAGAACCTTATGCTCACTGTAGTCCTTGAAAAAACTTCATTATTCTAAACATCTTTGTTCAGTATGAAGTCTTGGATTGGTGAGGACCCAAAATACAGAGCTATCACAGATTTTTTTAAAGGAGAAAGTATCTATGCAGTCACCTACATTCATTATAGCCTCCAAATGCCTATTATATCTCTTGGAAACTTGAAAGAAAAATGTCAGACTTTGTTAGAGGTTTCCTGTCAAAATGAAAACTGAAGCAACAGCTTGGTTAAAGCTTTGGTCTAGTTTGGGTTGGTCTGAATTGGATCAATTTCTTGCTGAAACAAACCCCTTTGCCATGGAAAACATTGTAAAAACTTCTTCATATTTCCCTTGAAAGTATGTTTTTATTGAAAGGGACATTTTTGTCTCTTAAATGAAAAACATTTTGGCTAACTCAGCTATGGATGTAAAAGTGCCCAAATACAAGGGGGACTCCTGACCTCTGATCTGGAGAAGTTACTGAATGCATAATGTTGAAGAATCTCAAAGAGGGAACAAAGCGTAATAAAAGATAATAACAGTGACTTCTGCTACCCACATACAGTCAAGAAAGGTGTTATCTAAGGACATTGTCACACTCACAGAAGCAGTTGAAAAGAAAGCATGAGGAAAGAGAAAACAAAGTATGATTAAATGGCGGAGTTCAAGAGACTGTTCGAGGTAAGCAAATTCCTCTGGAAAATGGAGAGACAGTAGGAATGAAGCCAACAGAAAAGAGTGCAAGCTATGATAAGGAAGAAGAAGATGGAAATTCTGGAAAATAGCAATTACTAGATAATAAGGGTTTATTTAAGTATGTGAGACACCGTCTGTCTGTCCACTGTATTTCTAGGATGCAAAGGAAGCAGTTAAGGGGAATAGGGTTCTTCCAGAAAATTTTGACAACTTCTTGGATTGCCAGCAGGGCAGATGGTACAGAGGAATTCAATGAATTTGAGGAATAGTCAAATTAGTTTCACACTGGTCCCATGCAACAGTGCAAAAAGCCGTTGCCTTGCACAGCAGTATCAGGCCCTTTCTGCGAGTTTCCTGGGGTTGTGTCTGGAAGCACCTCCGCCAGAGCTAACGACAAACTGCAAGATGGGGACCGTGTGGATGGGCTGAGTCCAGGGGAGCTGCCTCTGTTATTTCAGAACATTTTTTTTCATGCTGCTATGAGTCTCTGAGAGTTCATCTCTGCTGCTTCTCCTGCCTCTTTGGGGAGCAAGGCAGTCAGGACAGCACCCAGCTAATAAAATGTGCACAACAGCAGGAGGTCTTCCACCCTGGTTTATTTGTAATGGCCCCAGGTTTAACTTAGCAAAACTCCTTCACTCACATTGCAAGTTTAATGCTGTCTCTGATACAGTGTATGGCTACTGTACCTTGACTTTCAATTACATTAAATCCTATTATAATCACTTTCTTTATAACAAATCCTCTTTAACACCTGAAAAGCTCAGTTCCCATGGGTGCAGTGCTGTGTTCTTGAAATCAAAAACAGAGGAATTCTAATGGAAATGCATTAACTGGGAGAATACTTTGAAAATGTGCCTGGCATGAAAGGCCTTCCACACGCAGCTTACATTCTAATAGCAGTGGAGGAAAAAAATTCCCAGAGCCAAGCAATTGTACACCAGCTGCCTTAAGACAGAATGTCTGAATCACCGTGTTATCACAGTAAAACATCTTGTATGGAAAATCATCACTATCCAAAGACAGGTCAAGTACAGGTTATCTAAGTACTATTATTATAGAACTGAATGTTTTCCATCGAAACAGGAGCAAGAATTTGAAGAGATTTACAGTGATGGCCAAAAGGCTCAGTGGTATAGTTGATAAACCATGAGGCTTCTTTGCAACTTTTTATTTTATTGCCTTTTTTTTTTTTCTGACTGACAGGGAGGCCCTAAAAGTAGTACGCCACATTTTGTTACAGTTCTTTTCATGGTTCTAGCCTTCCTGGAAAAATAAGAGATTTTCTGTGTGATTCACAATGTTTGGTTTTTCTTATCTAAAAAGTTATCCTGCTGTTGTCTATTGAAACGAGAAATAACAAGTCTATCGCACTCTGTTGGGGGAAAAAGGGAGAATATTTCTAATACAGATGCAAATCTAATACCTTCATCCAAACAACTGGGACTTTCTCAATGCATATTACACATAGCTTGAATAAGAAATGCTCACTCAAGAGTCAAAAGAGATAGCAAGTAAAGTGAATGACATAATTAATGCCTTTAGCGTATGCTCCTCATCTTGGTTCTGTTTCCCATGCTTGTGGAGTTTGCTGAGGAAACCTGAAAGCCTGAGCTACACCTATTTGGTTATGAGTTACTTGTGGGGTCTTCTGAAACACTAGTCAATCACTGAAGAGTAGATAACGCCTTTGCATACGGTTCTTAGATGTAGAAAAACCCGCAGCCCTGTTCTTATCCTCTCTGAGTGCTGGTTCTCTATGCTTGCAGTACAACACCTAAGCGGAAAAGATGCTGCAGAGACACTGTGTGTGGCAAATATTTTCTTGCCTGAATCTTGCTTGTGAAATAATTAAATACATCCGCTGTAACCTACAGAACCACTCTGGTACATATGTATGAGGATACCTTCTTGAAATGCCACCAGATCTGGTCACATTTCAAGAAGTACCCCTGTTCTGATTTCTAGCCGTGGTGCTGTTAAATGCTTTGCTGAATCAGGAAGACTTCCTGCGTAGTCCTTCTAGACCACATCAGCAACAAAAAAATGAAATAATGATCATGGTTTGCCATTGTAGGCAACTGCCTACTGGCTTACAGCTATGTATGTGAGTAATACATCTGCAGCTGCTTCATCTTGCATGGACAAGGACTTCTCCATTTTCCTCAAGGTTTGAACCTTCTGAGATGCTGTGTTGCAGCCTGTACATGTACAGACCATTGGTTGTAAATAGGGTCATTGAATCCTCAGGGCCTCACTGGATTTACTTTCTGGGTGACTTAACAGCTCTCCACCACCTCTCTAGCTTTCCTTGTTAGTTTTGATCTTTGCTAGTGTTCCTGCTCCTGCCATCTTCTCAGCTGAAAATGGGTCTGGCAGAAGCTCTGTGGGCTTTCTGCTGAGATGCGTTCCTGATTTGTCTGTCCATGGGGCTACACAGATAATGATGGCAAAAAGGTGTTGTGCGAATGCAGGGCAAGGGCCCCGGGGAAGGGTAGTAGGGCCTGTTATGGTGGCAGTGCAACTCTAGATCAGCTTATAGTGACTCTAAACCTACAGCCTAAAGGGTTCAAGTCTCTTATTAAGTATGTACACGTTTCCTCTTGTAGGGAGACAGGAGTATATGCTGGCAGGATCCGCCATATATTATTAGAAACAATACAAAACATTGTGGCTTTATTGAATGGTGAATGTGCACTGTGACACAAGGCAACACTCTCTTCCAAAGAAAAAAATCTTTTCTATAAAGAAATCTTTATATAGATTACTATATGTGTAACTCTGTGGAAGTAGCATAATTCTTTTTGCAAAATGGAGCTAAAAAAATTGTCTGAATTTTGCGGAAAGGTTATATAACTGTACTCTTTCTTTAAATAGTACTTTTTATTCAAACTGCTTACTTTCTCATCAGTAGGGGAAAAAAAAAAAGGAAAAAATGCATATTTTCCTAGCACAAAAGGTAATTTCTAAAGGACTGTAATTAGTTCATGAAAACTGCCTTTTGTCATATCTTTGCAACTGAAATGGAAAAAAGGATGGACCTTTTTCATTGTTAAAACAAAACTATGGCATATGAAGTAAAGGAATCCTATGACAAGCTGTGTCTTATGCCTCCAGAAAATGATAGTGCAGCAGTATGGTGGATTCATGACTTCTCACCCTGATTGCCAACTTTTGGAATACCTAGTAGTGGCAACTGTCATCTGTTTCTTTTCTCATCTCTCCTGAGAGAGAACTTGGAGCCTTGTAAGAAAGAGGTATAGTTCAAGGGCTGATGGAGAGATAAGAAGAAAGTTATAAAAGCCCTAATCCTGTAAGGTAGTTCTAGCAGTCATGTATAATTTTGCTGTCTGAGGATCAGCTGAATTCACCATTGTTTTTCAGCCTTGAACAGGAGAAAGGGAAACCAACATAAGGAAAAATACTGGCAGAGATTTGAGTGAAAAGAAAAGAAAGAAAGGAGTAAGGAAGAAAAAAGAAAATAGATAAATTGAAATCAGTGGGCAATACAGAATGGCTAAAAAATAATGGTCTGGCAGAAAACATATTTTGTAAAATCATTGTGATCTTTCCATCATGGGTGATATTTCTGAACACTGTTTGAAGATATCATAATTTGTAGCAACAGCTTCAAGTCTTTTTATCTAGTTCAGGGAATATGCAGCGAGGGCATGGACTACTTTGTGATTAAACTTAATTAAAAACTTCTTATAATAACTTTATCTCAAACAAAGAAGAGAAAGAAATCGTGGGAATAGGATGGAGTAACTAAATTCTTCTCACCCTATCATGCTTGTCTTTCTTGTCTGTTCTTATAATGAAACACTGTCAATAAGCAATTTATTTATAATAATAAACACATGATGCAACCATTTCTATCACATCCCTTAGATGATGATCATGGATGAAGAAGGGAGAAATATCCTCTGAACAAAGGGTCTTCTTTACATAAAGATATAGCTAATCCTAAAATCCTGAAAAATTATACTGTAAATAAATTTGGGGCCTATAAATAGAACTTAATTTTCAAAGGCTTACTTAAATAGGCCCAAGCCACAAAATAGAAGTTTATTGAAATTGAGTTTTAAATAGAAGTTTATTTGAGTAGGCACAAGCCACAAATTTCAAATCCAGATTTAGAAACCCCCAAATTTTAGGAGTGTTTGGAGCTATGGTTTTTGTTTTATCCCGTTATAATACTAGAGGTTACTTCAGATTAGGGTTCAGATTTCATGTGTGTCCAAAATCTGGACTTTGATCGTGCTCTGGTTAAAAGCTATAACTAGTGAATGAGCAAGAACCTCTT
The DNA here is from genome assembly GCF_000691845.1 of Merops nubicus. Classification (NCBI taxonomy): domain Eukaryota; kingdom Metazoa; phylum Chordata; class Aves; order Coraciiformes; family Meropidae; genus Merops; species Merops nubicus. The sequence continues at coordinate 45,702 of NW_008604863.1, read as the reverse complement.
TATTTTTTGCCAGTTGCATTTTAATAAAATACAATTATTTTCTTTAGGAATTCTGTTCTATACTTAAGAACCATTTTTAACCTGACGCAGTTCAAGCATAAGTGTAAAGACATTGACCATTAAGGTAATGAAATTAATGAGGGTAGAAAAACTATAAAAAAAAACTTTAGAAGGTTTTTCTAAACATGCATCTAAGGAGATTGAGATTATATATAGTTTATTACTTGAGAAGCAATGTGGGATACTGTAACTAAAATGTGTTTCATAATTTATATACACATGAGGGTAGACTTACGGTTGCAAATGGTGTAACTCAACATAAATTTAATGGAACTATGCCAATTTATAACAGGAAGCTCTCTGCATCTCAGAGGAGTTGACTTTGGCTTATGAAAAAAATTATCTACACAGTGACAGTCTCACTCACTGCTGCTGCCACTGATGATCTCAGTGGCAAAAAAAGCTGGTGCTGCCCTTGATAGGAACTGGCTCTGAGAGCAAGCCATGGCCATTATGGTCTTGGTAAGGCTAGTGAAGAAGAAATATGCTTTGACATTCTCTGAAGTAGGAAAGATAAGAAAGACACTGATAGATAAGCATGTTGCCAAAGATACAGCAGCTCCAGCATTGAGAGTCCAGTTTCTCTGCCAGGAAGATGGGCACGGGTAAACGGAAGAAACATCGATGTAAGGAGAGCAAGGTAAATATAGAAGTTAATGATGAAACTATGTGTGACTGGAGCTTTTCAGTAGAGCTTCTGGCTGGTGAATCATTATTCTTTGGGAAGCAGAACAACTTGTTATATGAAATGCAGGATCGTGTTCATAGGGAACTGCAAATGTCTTTCCTGCTGTACCACAGAGCTGTTACTGTGACAGGTAAAAAGATGACTATTAAGAAATAACACCAGCTTGCTCAATGTATCTACTCTTTGAGTCGTTCAGTTCTGATTTGCAACAGGAAAGTGTGCTCCAGACTCATTGAGTTAAAGCCTGACCCTGGTGAAGCCCGTGAATTTTTTCATTATGGCCTGCAGTGGAGCAGGGATTTTAGCCTTAGGTCACATCTGCTCTGAAAAAAATAATGTAAAAAAAAAAACAGCATAGGTCCTCTGAGACTGGAAGTGCTTAAAATTCTGTTACTAAGATAGCACTTTTCTGCCCTTTGAATACTTCACTTATACCTTTCTCGGCTGCCTGACTACACAGGAGAACTGAAAATTTAAGTGGAGGGGCAGGACAGTATCAGGTATTTGTTAATTAGATAAAAAAATAGACTAAGAGGAATATAGAGAAGTTTCTAATTTTTCTGAAAGTACATGGCCATCCTTAATGGACTTCTCATAGACTCTTTGTCATTTTGCTCATGTGATTCAGTATTTAACCATGTCTGCATTCAAATTAAGAAGAATAAAAAGAACTTTTGCAAACCATTTCACAAATTCCTTTTTTTCACCTGCTTAAAAGCTGGATTCTCCAAGCTGTAGCATGCTCAGAGTTGAGAACCTGCAAGATAAATACTAGCTAATACACTAGAAATAATGTAGTATCCTTGTGGAAGCAAAATTAAGCACTTGATTTTGACTGGGTGAATAGTGATGCTGTTAGGAAAAAAAAAAAAGGAAAAAAAAAAAAAGGGATTGTAGAACTGTGACATAGTGGACATTGTTTTAGAAATTTTGTCTCCCTTCTTGTGTAGTATCAGCAGGCTGCTGGAGACCCAAAAGGAAGCTCAGCTCAATTGGCACAAGGCAGGCAAATCTTTTCAAATAGCAGATAGCTTTTGAGATTCAGGAATGTATCTTATGCTTTTGACAAAGGTTGATGAGTCATATATATTCCTTGTGTGTTTAACATGAGGATCAGGCGAAAATTAACCCCATTCTGAGGTAGAAGGTAGCCAACTTGACACTGTGATCCATTATGCTAAAGAGAAATCTTTCTGTCTAAACCCAGAGGTAAACTGCACAGACAAGAAGTCACTGAAATGAATTATGTGGCCAATCTTGTTAGGCCTAGGTCAGAAGCAGAGATATCTCTCTATTTCTGTCCCTCCACCTCCTAAGTACATTTAGCCTTTACACTGTTAGACTTCCCTGGGCCCTTTTTTAAAATGTCACCTGCTCTACAGATTCTAACATTTCGTATTTTTAGATGCTGGGGTCAGGATGAGTGCAAAAATAATGATATTTCTGCCCTTACAAGTAATTCCTTCATTTTATTGCTTGTAGGAATGAGCCATAATATGGAGTGAAGGAAAACTGCTTAACCATTTTAACCTCTCACAGTCTGAGAAAGAAATTACAAAGAAAATGAGCCTCTTCCTAAGCCAATAACCTTCCTTGTACCTACCACCTTCATGGAAAAAAAAAAAAAAACTTCCTGGTGTGCTTTTGAAGCTACTTGCATGGTGGACAATGAGGGAGTGTATTGTCAGGTATTACATTCCTCTAACCTTTCTGGAGAGCAGCTTCACCTGAAAACCAGATGATCTGATGCTCTTATTTCACCAATAGCATTTTTTTTTTAAAAAAAAATTCATTTAACATGTACTAATTTTTTTTTGTCCTTTGGAGCAATGTCAAATGCTTGTTCTAGGCCTCTCTGTCTTTGAATTAAGATCCTTTTCTCCTTCTCTGTCTCCCCTTAATGTGTAAGGCTATGTCACCACTCCTGAACAAGGAAGGGAAGTAGTTTTATGTGGAATTGATTATTACTGGCAGACTCCAACATGCAATTTGCAAATAGGAAGATCTTTTTAAAATTTGTTTTCTTCTAAGATATGCTGCTGAGTCCACATAAAATCTGTTTTAAGACTGGGGATATTTTCTCAAATTAGCATAAACTTTCAAAACATAAATAAAACCCCCTTAAGAATACGTTTTGCATTTTTAGCTAGAAAGTGCATTATATCCTAGACCTGGCTGTAAGTGCAGGTAATATCTTCTCAGTGTCATTGCCTTATTTCAAGGTTCGGATCAGTGAAACACTGCCTTGTACATACTTCAAGGGAAGTCTTCTGTTTTCTCCTCTGTTAAGTGGGATGAATAATTTTACATGGCTAGAGATAGGAAGAAAGGACATCAAATGCATCATATGCAGACCCCTTGTTTTTAATTTCTAAGTAATTCTGGTCTTTGGTTCTTTATTGTCTCAAAATGGTGTTTTCTGTTCCTTCCTTTCACCAACTGAGATTGCTTTTGAGTATGAAGAGCAAGACTATCAAAGAGAAAAGACGCTCTCACAGAAGAAGTCTCAGAAACAGTGTATTAAACTGAATCTTCTGGGAATGCATTTTTAAAAACGGATCGAATTTACTGTAAGGCTGCCTTGCAGTGGTTAACCTGGTGTAGTTTTCCACAGGGGAATACATCCAAGTGTGCTGGTGGAGTAAAGAAAAGCATGTGTTTTTTATTAAGAACTTTTAGCCCTTTACCATTCCTGAAGGAAACATCACCACAGATGATAACTGAGCAAAGGAAAGATCATATTTTAAGTGAATTCCTATGCAATCAGTGATGATTTTTCATGCCTTTTCATCATTTTTATTAGTATTTTAAAGGAACAATAAGGAATATATAGCTGTTAAAACCATGAAACCCTCCACAAACCCTTTGATGCAAAAAAGAAAAAAAAAATTCTAAACTGCTCATTATCATTTCAGCATTTGTCAAAACCATGATTTAAAAATAGAAAGGAAGGAGAAATTACATGTTGATCTATATTTAGCATAATCAGGCTTATGAATGAAGTTCTGAGGCCCATATTTTCATAACTGTGTGTGTGCAACTGATTGGAATTTTATGGCAGGCAAGTTTTCCTTGAGGGAGGGAGATAGATTACTGAGTCAATATTTGAAGGCTCTTTTGTTTTGCTTTGTTTTAATACTATTGAAAAGCCTGGGTGGCAGCCATGATAGTTGCTTTATAGCTCACAGATTAGAAAAAAAAGAAATAATGAGGCATACTCGACAATCAATTGGTTGCACATGGTCAGTACTGGGGAGCAGCAGTTTTAAATATTTGTGTTGTGGTCTTTACATCCATGGAAATATCATATGAAGACGTACTACTGATCGGGATAATTTACTTGAGAAGAGACTTCTGGATCAAGTTAGTTCTTATTCTGTAGTTTGTATTTCTTAGAATTTCAGATGTCCTTTGAATGCTACCTGTGAGGCATTTAGCAAAATGAAGGAGCAAGGGAAGAAGGGTATTGTGATTTCTGCTAAACAATAGTAAACAAAAAGCAGAAAGCTTTACTTAACTCTTAAAGATTTTAAAGTGTCTGCCTCCTGTTCTCTAAAATGTCCTTAATGTCCGAGAGTTTTGTATTATTCTAAAAAAACTACTGAAAAAAAAAGAAAGAGCAGAAAAAAGTACATCTATATACAGGGCTTCCTGCTTCTATCCATGTATAGGTAAGGTAATTCCAGCATGATGCAGGTGATCCTTAGACCACTACAGCCTACATACAACATTTTAAGAATTCTGGGAAACACATTAAGAAGTTACACTTCTGGAAACAATACTCCTCTGTCAGATCTTGTAAAGCAATACAAACCAGAGAGATTCCATAAACTTTGCAAGTTTTGTACAGCCATGTTTCTTGAAAAAGGCAACTCCCCTGTTGCCCTTGGCTCTGAGTAAAATTTTTGACTTCTCTTATGCCATGCACTTGGAATAAAATTAATCCCTCAGTTTAATGAGATATTGTCAGTTGAAGTAGTTGAAGGACCAGATTTTCTTCTTTTTTATTTCTTCTAAATGCTTTACAGAACCAAACATTAATTAAAATATATAGACAAACATGTGTGCCTGCACTTACACATACACATGTAGTCCTAAATAGAGCAGCATTACATCTCCTAAAATATCAACTAAAGTAATTTTATATTTTTAAATATAAAATGAAACCACTTATTATTTTAAATACTTGACTTGAAACACGTTTGGTTTCATTTTTCAGCATTTCCAGTCCTCTGTATTTCCTGAAGTGAAGTCAAGTATGTTCAGTGAATAAAACATGAAAAAAAAAAAAAAAAAAAGACTTCTAAACTGAACTCCAGGAATCTGAGGGACCCTAAATCAATGGCTGTTTTAAGAAAACATGCTTTAATATTATGTTATTTCTCTGTCCTCTTGCACATAACAATATTGTGCCAGGCTGAACACTGGAGAATTTGTATTATAAAAAAATGGCAGAGTCATAATTTCTATTTTATTCCCATGTTAGGCTAGGCTATGCATAATGATAGCATTATCTAGCTCTCTTCCAGATCCTTAACAGAGGGGTCTGAGCAATCTTAAAAAAAAAAAAAAAAGAAAAAAGGAAAAAAGATAAGTGTACATGTTCCTGATTTTAAAGCTGGGGAAGCAGAGGTGAAGTAAAAAACCATGTTTTTCTTAGTGTCACTCATGAGGCAAATGGCAGAAAAAGGGGCAAAATCCAGATTTTCTGAGAACCAATGTAATAAGCTATTCACTTTCCAGAGACTAAAAAGTGTTCTTCCCTACCATGGGCTGATATCACAAACACTCTTCCTCAGGCTACTTTTCTACCAAGCATGCACAAGAGTGATTTTTCTCTTGTTTATTATCACTCAATCTATTTTTTACCCTGTAACTAAACACAAGAGAACCATGCTAAATTTCACATCTCAGAATCAGACATTTTTACAGGAGCTGTTACCACCTCTTTTTTTTTTTTTTATTTTTATTTTTTTTTTTTTTTACAATGGGACTAGATCCTTTGTTCTTTCATCCCTCATAAAACTGCCAAAAGCTTTTCCGTCAGAATTTCCTTTTAAAAATAGCCCCAAGGTTGGGTGTTTGGAGAAGCCATATCCATGCAACTGTGGTGTCTTAAAAACAACATGCCTAAACATGCTTGGTTTCGGAGGCCACTTATGAAGAGCCTCCATATGCACAGCCATGAGCAGTGGCTGAGACACCCTGCAATAGTCACAACAGTCTATGTGCTCCGTGCAGCTGACTGAGTTTTTCCTTCCAGTAACAGGATGTTTCTTATGAACTCGTGTCTTAGTTGCTGCTCTGCATCCCATTGTTACATCTCATGGTCACATAAATTAAGAACCCAGAATGTATAGGTGGACACCACTTTTATTTCAATGAGACTGGTGGAAAATCAGTTGAAAATTAGGCTGAGACAGCAACTACTACTATTAAACCAGACATTTGGAGATAATGATGATCCAGCATTAAAATACTGACCAGAACAAAAAAAAAAAATGTTAAGTAAAAAACCCTGTGACTATTACATTTCCAGAGGCCCATATGATTTGCTTTGCTAGACATCTGCTGAACAGAGCAGCTATGGCATGACCTCTTTGCAGCCAGCTTTGGTTTGGTCTGAGGGAAGGTGGAACTGGAATTTTGGAATCAGAGAAGCTTCTGCCCTTATAGTGGAAGAGCTTGCTTCTGACTTTTCAGCTCTGTTTTCTGGGAGCTGCAGATAGGAGAAGATGACTGGAAGAGTGAGAAGGTTACAATCACTTTGCCTGAGTTTTTCCGTCTGTAGAGTAACAGCAGTGGGGACCTGGGCTTGGTGTCTTACATCTTCATGTTTTTATTTTTTCAAAGGAAATTCAGCTTCAGTGGAGTCATCACCTGGCTTAGTGATGACTTTGCAGTCAGACGACTTGTTACATTAGGATAAAATTCACTGCTCTTACAGCTGTATCCTGCCACAGATTTTCATGCAATGGTGCCATTGACTTCCATGGGCATTCCATATATGAAACAATGACTGGAAATGCCTGTAGTATTGCACATAGCAACAATATAGCCCATGAAAGAAGCACAGAACAATAGCCAAAGATCTCACTAGGCAATAAAATTATGCCTGGTTTCTTTGCTTTTCTTTCTTTTTTTTTTTTTTTTTTTTTTTTTTCCCTTTTGGGAAGCTTCCATGACATGAAGTGTAAATTTTGGGACTGTTAATTCCTGACATCCCTTTTCACTGAATGATATTCTAAAAATATACTACGGCTTAACCATTCTACTGACAAAATATCCAGTGAAGAAACTTTTAATACAAAAATGGACATAATTGACATTTTGTCTTGTAAAATTTCTTCTTCTAAAAAAGGAAATTAAACAGTTTTCTTTTACTAAAATTAAACAATGAGCCTTAACAACAGGAATGATACTGGGCTTCATCCAAACCCCTCTGAAGTTAATGCAGAGAGTAGCATTGACTTCACTGGGCTTTGGGTCAGACCAATTTTGAATTAAAGATAAAGCATGAGCTTTGTTACAGAACTGCACTTGGCCTAGTTTTCTTGATATCTTGCACATGCTGTTCATGTAGTGCACATATTTTTACCTGTTTAATCTTTCTCATGTGTGACACAATTAGAATGAACCTGCCCCTAAAACTTCAAATCTACACACATAGCATAAGCGTGTGACTATGTGTTTGCTATCAGTGTCTACAGATAAGCACATGTGTACATAATTTACAAAAAAAGTGACACGGGGACTCTCTGCCTTCCCAGAACACTGATAAGTGGAATATTACCCTGGAGAACAAAAAAATAGCAAATCTGATGCTCTCTCATGGATTTCTTAGGTATTTAAAGCTATTATTTTGCTTGATCTGATTAAAAGATTTTTCCCTCCCCAATTATCTGGGCAGGGAATTCCCTCTCAAAGATCTTGTTGGATAAAGAAGTGTCCCCATCCAACTGCCCCCTTTTTCTCCCACATGCTCTCAAGCCCAAGCCCTTATTTGAGGAACCGTGATTTGCTTAATCATTTAAGTTGCCCACTACAAACAGGATTCACATGAGTAATTTATTGCTCACAGACATGCCAGCAAAGTACTCCTTTACAGATACTGCAATTTGATCAGTTGACTAATAAACCCACTTATTTAGGAAGTGTTTTCAAAATATTTTTTCCCTTTACAATGAATATGGTACCATGAGATGACAGCTTCCTAAGATGAGGTCAAATTACCCCACTCAGATAGACCAATAGCAAATCTGACTTGAACAGCCAAAAAAGGTTTTCCTCTCTGCAGGAGGAAAAACATTTTTAAGTTTGCATTGCATTCTATCAGACAATGTTAGACCTTATCATCTAATGCAGTACTTACAGTACCCATAAATCACTCAGTCTGACATAAATGCAAAGAATATTCATTCTTTTCTTTGAGCAGAATGCAATGATGCCTTAATACTGCCTTAAAACTGGTGAGGAGTCATATCCAATAACTGTCCCAATTATCTCTCAGCACAATGTTTTCCACCTGCATGGAATGATTATGTGTCAGTAATGATGATAAAGTCCTTAAAGAGATGTTGATGACTCATGAAAAAAATTTGAAAGACATATTGTTTAGAGAAATTTCTGCTTATAGACTGCACCATATATATCTGAGGTATTTCTTTTCCCTATTTTTTATTACTAAGGACATATGCATAAAGAGATATTGTGTCTCAGGGAAATAGTCATTATATAGCTAAAGTAAAAACTGGCAATCATGTGTACTCTATTCTTGTTTTGGCAGAGACTTCACAAATGACCTTGGGGGAAGCAGTATCCAGTTACCTTCTGTAACTGCTCTGTATCTATTCGCTTGCATGAGGCTGAGTATTAATTCATGGCAAGGTGTTCCATACTGTTGGATGGAATATGCCAGGAAAGGGGTTAGAGCATGTTCTTATAATTTATATCAGAAGTCATATTTCTTTTCCTGATGAGTCTAAATGCAGAAACAAATACGAGGCCATTACCATGTTAGGTGCTGTAATAATAGATGTACTGAAAAAAATTGCAATCTAAGTAGTAAAAATCTAGAACAAAGAGGACAGAGGAGACAGTAATATTGACAGGTGAAAAACTTTTGTTAAAGTTACGGAATGTTTTGTTATCAAAATATGGGAAAGAATCTGTACTTCCTATCTTTGTTGTTACTTCTACATGAGCAGATAGAAGCAGAGCTATCTGAACTCCACTTGGGCTCTAGCCTGCTGTGAGGTGGTTAGATCAGTGCATTAGTTGGAGCCTTGTGCTAAATGAACGTGGCTGGGTGGCTTCTAGACAAAGAGCTGTCAGAGGAGCTTTGGTCTGGCTGTGTCTGCTGTGTGAACAACTCTGGGTCTCACAGCATGAAATGTTTACTAGACTACATCCCATCTGACTGCTGGAGGTGGTGAATGTGCTTGTGTTGCAGAATTCAGCTGTGATTTGCAGACCTCACCAACGTTCACTCAAAATCTGCTTTCCTTGCAGCATCATTTTAAGTGTGTTTTAATGAACTGTTCTTCCTGTAAAACAAGAAAAGTACCAGAAATATATTGCTTGCAGTTCCCTCCCACCTCCCCTCCCTCCATTTTTTTTTTTCTCTCTCTTCTGGAAATCTTTCAAGAGATTTTCATATTGTTACTGAAGGGATATCTAAACCATAGGCTCCAAATGTCAGGATTCTCTTCACCTATTTCTATCCTTAAAGCATCATGAACATCTTTAATCCAAATTCCAGTTGTTTTCACCAATACCAAATGCTAATATCCACAAATAAATTTTTTTTCGAAGTTAAACTCTTACAGATTTGATGCTTTCACAAAAATTTTAACAATCTGCATTTCCCAGTGACTTCAACGGGATTAGCAGTGACTGCTATGTCTATGCAGAAAATCTCCTCTCTGCATAGGTCTGTGTTTGAGTTTGTTGGACTCACTGTAGGCAGCCAGGTGGGAAAATTACGATCCCCTGCAGGGTCCCTTCAGCTTGTTAGCATGAGACTGACTGTGAACCACAAAGTTTTACATAATAACTTGAACATTTAATTATATCCCTGTACTGAATAAGTTCCCATAATTTTTGAATTTATCTATCTCTTGTTTTAATTGACTATGCTCCTTGATCTGGCTGTCATCATGCAAAATGTATTTTTAAATGGTTTTAATAACTTCATGCATGTGCAGCAAGCAGTATCTAACATACATTAAAGGATACATGTCAATCATAATTGACTTACTCTTAAATTTCCTTGCTTTTGTGGGTTTAAATCAGATCCTTAATGATACTTGAAATCTTCTTTTGTGGTTACATTTTAATGCTTTTTTACTAAATCTTGCAGAACAATGTCCTTTCCTGGCGGCTGGTACATCAAAACCACAAATGCCAGAGGGAAAAAATCCTGCCATTGAAATGTGCGAAGATATGAATGACAGTCTGTTCACTTAACTTGAACATTCAAAAATATCTGCTTTGTCCTTCCCAGACTGAAATGGCTGCTTTGACATAATTGTGGTCTCTTGTATGATGTTAATCCACAGTGTCAGAGACATTATAATTCTGTTGGAGATATGCATATTAAAAAAAAATAATTCTGAGAAATAATTTTATTTTACATATTCAAACACTGACTTTTTATGCTAATAATGTTGTATTTAATTTCTTTTTTAAAAAATTCACTACAGGGAACTATTTGATTTAGTAAATCTGCTGGCTACAAAATTCCTTTTTAAAGAACTAAACTTCTTTGTAATCCAAATCTAGCAAGCTATTTGTTCTCCAGAGGATGTTAGCATTCGTGAAATATATTTGGTTTATAATTCTAGAACATCTGTATGCTGAAAGAAAACGTTAGTGTAAGCAATAAAAAGGTCTTCATATTGCTCTGCTAATTTCTTGTCGGTTTGAAGTAACTACCTCGTCTCAGTTTGCTCTTCATGTCCACTCTCTGTTTAAACTCTCAGATTAAATGAATTGTTCTTTTCATTATTGATGATCTTTATACCTGTTCATTAAGAATTGTAGGGACTAACAATCAAATTCATGTTCAGTCATTCTTTTAGAGCAATAAAGCACAGCAATTCAGTTTCATCCACAGCCAAGATATTTCCTGCCTATTAACCCATATTTCATTATCAATCGTTTCTCACAGCATCATGTGCTTATTCTCAAGGCTTACCTCGCACTATAATGAAATATAAATAGCTGACATCGATTTTCAAGTAATGTAAAAATGTTAGGAGGAATATTTGAAGAAACTGTCAGTCTCTTCTAATGTCTATGCCCCTGATACATAGTGTCTAGATTTTGTCTCTCCTGTTAGAAAATACTGGAAATGTGTAGCTCACTACAAATGTTATCATCAAGAAAAACAGAAATCTTCACACTTTAACAGGGGAAGTGCAAATCAATGCTTTATCTTTGTTGGGGTTATCATGGTAATGATAAAACTCCACAAAGGTTTTGGACTAAGAAGATTGTTAGGATTGCTCCAACTTGAATGAGCAGAGAAACTAAGAGTATCCTTCCAACTACGCTGAACAGATGCCAGAGGACAGGGGGTCACACACCATGCTGGGAAAGCATTCATAGCGTAGCTTCATGACATCAAAACTCTTGGCCTATGATATTTTCCATAATAAATTATATGATCAAGTTTACATTGATCAGAAAAATATTACTGAAGGAAAGCAGACGAGCTATTAAACCTTAAAAAAGAGAAATCTGCCAGGGAAGGATGTTTTAATTTTCTATTATCTTGGTCAGACTCAGAAAGGTGTGAATTCCCAGTTGTGTAAATAAGCAAAAGAGAAGTATGCTTTGTCATATGTTTGAATAAGCCTCAGAGTTGGGGTGGAAAGCTGACAACATGATTTTGTATTATATGTATTGATGTATGCCATAGGAATTGCAGGTCAGAGCCAGATGCATTAGGTAGTGCATGGTCTAAATAAAAAAAAAGGACAACAGGCTTATTCAGAAAGATGAGGTTAAAGAAGACAAGAAAGGACTGGTACTATACTGCTATGAATTAAAGTTTCAACATACCATCAAACTAACTCCTCAAAATCTTTTTGTAGGATGAAGAAATTTTTTTCAGATGAGCTGGTATGGAGGCAGGCTTTCTGGGTATTTATGAAGACTCCTTCCAAACTTGGGGGGAACTTTGGGTGAAGCATTCAGAGCCAAGGATTGCAGTGAAGAACCTTGAGAAGGGAGAAGAAATACCTTGTGTTTGCAGCAACAGAGAAGCTTCTGAAAGGATATAAAAAAGAAGGGCTGTTCAGGTGTATAGACAAGAGCTGATGTGTATGGAGAAAGGTGCATGATATGGATCTTTTTTATAGTACACTAGAATAAAAAATTACAGTTCTTGGGATTAGAAAGAAGAATATATATAAATCTAACAATATATATAAAAAGCTAAATAAGCGAAATATATAAAGCTAAGTAAGGAGCACATTAAAAAATAGTGAAGGGAGGCTGTTCTGGCTTGAGTCAAGCAGACTGCTGGGCTGGCCAGCTTTGCTTTCTGCTTTAACCCTCATGAGGGACACATTCCCCTCTTCTTCTACATCACATAGGAGCCTGGATACACTTCTGACCAGTCTTTCCTTATAGGTCAGTTCTTAGCTTGCTTTTTGGGGAGATGCTTTGCTAGCAACAGGCCAAGATGGAGCTGAGAATTGCATCCAACGCATATGTAGAAGGCTAATACCTGTTTAGAGATTTCTGTTGTAGTAAGAAGTCAAAACTCCCAAATCTCCACCAAACTGAGTGGTATGATAACCTTAACTCTAAAATACCTTTATATTGTAGATTAAAGCAAAATGCTGAAATTTAGATTCCTCTATTTTTTTTTTTTTGTATGCAAAACATGAATTCAGATAAAATATACTTCATAAATATTTAAGATATTTGAATCATAAAACCATATGAAATGTTGAACAGGTTTCACTATCTCAGAAATACACACATTTGGCTCCGTGTGCTATAACTGCTGCTGTATACTTACAGCATTAATGGCTTGAGAACACTGTGCACTGCATTTCCCATGCTATATGTGCAATCTTATAACCTGTGTATGTGATTGGCATGTGTCCTCTGAAATCAAAGAAGAAATTATAAACTGAAGAAATTGTAATCTAATCTTATATTTTAGCATGAACTGAAGCAGCGCCATTCACAAAATAATGGGGAAAGTGTGTGGTGACATATAATTGACTCCCATTCTTATTTTGTTGAAATAAAGTAACAAAACTAATTCCTCATGGAAGCTATCTATTAACCGTGTTGTAGAAAGAATGTCCTAAAGAACAAGATGTTTCTGTCTGCTCAGAATTTTTACCTGTGCTTCTTTTATGGTACTGCAGAGAAGCTTGGATTTATGATAGATTGAACTGAAAACAAATTTCTAGTGTCTGAAAGTGCAGCTGTGACATGGTATCTTAGATTAAATCTAGCCCATTGCAAGTCTCAACTTCAAAATGTGGCATGTAGTTTAGATATAGACTCAGTAGGAAACTCTGTAAATTCAGATCTTAGAGCATGGTTCCGCCCATTCTTAGGCTTGGTCAGTCTTTTAGGGGACAGGATATAGGGCCACTTGATAGCTCAGAGATTGTAAGTGCTTAGAGGATATAGATATATTTCTTTTCATGATGGTTCTTGTACCTGTAACTTTTATAGTTCAGAAGGTGGCAGAGTGGGGTTTTTCTAGGTAATAAAATAATTCAGTCAGTGCATTTGTATGAGCAGCATGTTTTTCAGTCAATTAATCAGCTGTTAATCAGATGTAAGAAAAGATACAAAGGAAAGGGAAATGATCAAAGGCAGAAGGGAGGCTATTATGGCCAAAGGGAGGAGGTATGGAAGAATTTCAGGCTGTAAATAAGCAACACTAGGACCACTGGTCCATAGTTGTTTTATTCATTGACCACTTCCTTTATCAAATTATTCAATGGCTTCATCATATTGAGGAGCTATTGACTGTAGTTGTGCCTGTCACGCCTGCCTCGGAACTAGCTAAAATCCATGAGCTCTTCCTGGTTTATGAAGAAGACTGAGTTAAATTACTCTTTAAATTGTATTTCAATGAGAACTTTTTTCTTTCAAGTCAGTGCTCAACAGTGATTGATGGAAGGATGTAGGGAAACATTGGCTTTTCTCAGGATATACTGTAGATGACCTTATGTCCTGTGTCCTTGTTTCATTTGAAAAGAATAATTACTAATCAATATTGAGGGGTTAGGTGACACAGTAGGTTAATTTACTAGCCTTTTGCCTCTGGAGAGCTCGATTCTGGCTCAGGTCACATGTAAAATGGGTTTGCTGGTTTCAGCCTTGTCCTGGCTGGATGTCTGGCTATATCACAGAAAACAAGCTTGAATTTGGTATGTGTTAGATGGCTGGCAGTTTCTGCTTAGGGAAATCTCAGGGCTTGAGCTGTGGGGATCCAAGCGTGGGTAGGACAGGCACCCGCTGGCATCTGCAAGAGGAAATGCAGCACAGCATTCCAGCCCACCTGGCCACAGGGGACTGGACCCTCAGGCAGAGTTAGGGGCAGAGCTCCCACTGGAGCCAGGTGCTTCCATATCTTTAAGACCTGAGCTCCTCTCGCTCCCTGTATCCATTGGAGTCTTACAGGGACTGCGTTTCAGGGCTTGACTTTATAAGATTGTGCTTTCAGTTACCTTTTTGTCGAAATTAATCATTCAGGCAGCTGCTTTCAATGTGTATTTCTAAGAGTTTTATTATGAGTGCCTTATGAGTAAAAATATTTTATCTCTTGATAAATCGGGAAAATAATTTATTTTCAACCATTTTGTAAAAAAATTCTTACATCTCTGCTCATCAGCTCCAGACCCTCTACGCTTTACATGAGGGTCTTGACATTTTGCAGGAGGCTACCCTCATGCTGAGGTCATGTACAATTGTTATGTGGTTATTAATATCAAGTTTGATTTAATCGTGATAGCCTGTGGACATTTATTTTGTTTTTAAAGTGTAACTTTGATCCCAGTCTTTACCATATTTTCTATTCTAATATTCATACTTGGTCTGTCTGTAAAGTGTCTGACCTCACCACTGAGACTGCAGAAGTGGAGCTGAGAGTAAAATTCTGTGTTTCTTACTGTGCTTGGAGTGTTCCTCTTCTTTAATGATCTGTCCCGTTGACTGCAGAATGTGGATGGGAAGGAGTGAACAAGATTTGGAACTGCAGGGAGAGACCTTGTTCTCAGCACTCACAGTTGCAATTAGAGTTGAGTGTAACTATAATTTGAGGATATAAAGTACAGTAGAACGCATGATGTATTGATGTTTCATGTTGGGCATAGAAAACTAATGGACAATTTTGACAATTTTGGCCTTATTCTCTCTTTTCCTTTGCCGTAAGATGGACTTTTAATACTCATTCTGCCCTTCAGGACATTCTAAAGATTGGTGCTTGAGAAGCATTTAGACATGATGATGTGAGTAGCCTAATGAGGAGTTGGAAGGAAGGGATGAATAATTTTATAATCACTGAAGGTTTTGATAGGCATTAAATAAGTTCAAATAACCAATGAGAAAGATGAAATGAAAGTTTGAATAATCACTCATTTAGAGACTCTGACAGGGGAAGTCCCGTAGGGGGGAAAGTATATGAACGTGTGAATAAAGACAATTGTGCTACATATGCAGAAGGAGAGAATAAAGGTTGCATAGGCAATCTTAACTTTGGCATTTCCTAATCCCTGAGAGAAAAATTTAGAACCTTGATAATATACTTTTACATAGCTATTTTGTTTTCTGTGTAATAGTGTAGGCACAATGCATAACAGTTCTGACATGGCTGGTGAACTGCTGTTCTGCCTGTGTATCTAGGCTGAATTGTCAATTGCCATCTGAATTTTCTTGTGGCCTCCTCACAGAAACAGACTGACTATAGCACATAGTAATGCTACCCCTGTCTCTCTGCCCTCATGTGCACTGCCAGTGGCAGCTGCTTGTGTAGGTACAAACTAGCAACCTAGTCTAGTTGAGAGGCATCCCTGCCTGTGGCAGGGAGGTTGGATTAGGTAATCTCTAAGGTCCTTTCTAACCTAAGCCATTTTTTGATTCTATGATTCTATTATAGTATCTTATTGGAACCTGTACACAGAATTAGTCTTTCCATGGGAATGAGGCAGCAACATGGGAAATAACTTCTTAAAGAGGTAAATGCCTCAAGCTTCATGGAGATGTCTCAAAGGGATTTCCTCACAGATACCATTTTGATTGACCACATGGTTCATTCTTTAAACTACTAAGATTTTTTTTAAAAAATAAATTCTAACACATATTTCTAATTTGTAATATATACTTATTAGTCTTGCCATGTCATGCATTTTAATTGTGAGTTCTAACTGACTGGTTTAATGATACTTTGCAAAGTAAACTCAACATGTAGGTCATAAGTTCAGAATGAATGAATCCCTGGATGTTTACCAAACACCAAAATTAAATTACATTCTTAATTGTTTTGCAAATACTTTGGCCTAACTAATTAAATAGGAATGACTTTCTGTGTTAATATAGTGCAAGGAATATTAAAGTCTTTAGGAGTCATTTCAAATTAGCAAACTACGACTTTCATTGTACACACTATGTGGTCAGCTAACTTCTTCAAAAGAAGCAACTCCCACGCCCTCCCAAAACACACAAACCAAATAACAAATAACATGATACAACTTCAGTTGTAAGAAATATCTTTTGAGGACAACTATTGCACTAAATGTGTTCAGTGTTGCTGAATTTCTATTTATGTGCACTGAGGCTCTTAGGAAGTGTTCTAGAGTGTCCTAATGATCTTCCTAGACTAGGAAGAATATGTATCAATAAATGTTTTCTCTTTGCCTTGTTTCTTAATCCTTAACAAAAGCAGTGGGACATGGACCTTGGTGCACACAGGTGGAAAGGTAATTAAAAAATTCTTTTGCTGTTTGCACTGAAAACAGCTGAGGTTTTATTGTATCTTGGTCTCTTCCAGGCATGAACCTCAGCTTCATGTACGAGTTCCCTGTCTTCAAGAAGTGTGTTTCTCTCTCAAGGTTAACAGTTTCTTTGCTCTGGAGTAATAAAGGCAGGGTTGTGAGAAGGGAGAGTGAATGTAGGGTAAGCCAGACCATTCTGCAAAGGTTTCTGACACCCCAGATTTGACTGCGTTCAACAGAGAGTGAGAGCAGCAAGTGCTGTGTATTCTCTGTGATCTGGGATGCTGAGCAAGTGGTCTACTTCTTCTGAACTGCATATAGGTTTTTGGTAAAAAAGTCTCTTTCCTACTGTTGTGTCATACTACAAAAGATTCCAATAATAAGCCAAGGCTTCATCAAAGTTTGGGTGACACAGCCAACTGTGGATAGAAGAAAAATTTTAGACAGAGTAAGCTTTGGATCTCTTAATTTTATGTGTATCCTTGTACTTACCTTAAACCTATGTATATTGAATGTATTCTTCTTGCAAAGGGAAGATACAGACATCAAGAATTTTAAGGGTCCTTCTGTCTCCTCAGCAGAATCATTTGCTCTTACAGGAGAGAGGCATTTCATCCTTTTGCTGTTTTCATCCAGGTCCTTGCAGTCCGAGTTGTTAGTTCCTAGCAAGACTGTTTGTGAGCCATTCAATGCACCAACAAATTTAACCACTTTTTGAAGCTGGGGGAGAAAACCATAAGATTGTTTGCATAAATGCTGCTACTGAGATAAACACAGCTGGACAGGTTAATATCCTTGAGCCCTGCCTGGGTCATTTTCAGACTAGTGCTGCAAGGCAGATTAAAAATGCAGAAGATGAATTGAGGAAAAAAAAATCTAATGCTTTACATTGTTCTCAGAGATAATGATGGTTAAAATATTAGTCCTGGACAACTACTGAGCTATGCTGTGAAAAAAGTTGTGACCCTTTTCACCTCTCTGTTAGATTTCGTAAGAAGTGGTAGTGTGCAAAGTAACTGATGACATCAACCATTAATGTAGTAAATGGTTCTTCTACTGCTATCTGAACCAGAAAAAAACCCTAGTCTGCTAAATCTTTTCAGAAGTTTAAAGGGATTAGTTTGCTGATATTCCAGTGAGTGGCTGGGACATTGATCCAGGAAACTAGACCAACATGTCACATTTTCTATTTCATTTGTATGCTTTTCTCTCTTTATAAGGCCTGTTTGAACACTCACGGGAAACTATATAAAATTCTTAGATAGTAGATGGTGACAAAGGCCTAGCTAGTTATACAAGGAAGCAAGCAACAGGTATATATATGCTAATTGCACATGCCTGAATAAGAGTATTTTAGGGAACATGTTCAGAGCCTGAAACTCCACTACAAATTTAGGTTTAGGAAGTTATGTCTGGCAGTATGATTTTATGTTTACCCTAGA
Organism: Merops nubicus; assembly: GCF_000691845.1. NCBI lineage: Eukaryota > Metazoa > Chordata > Aves > Coraciiformes > Meropidae > Merops > Merops nubicus. Next base: position 27,538 of record NW_008604863.1, on the reverse strand, counting down.
ACAGAAATGAATAATCTTCACAATAATGTTGTCTTTCCATAAAGGCAAAAAAATGCCCCCCAAAACCAAGTGAGGGCAACAAGTATTGAAGTCCAGGTGGAGACCAGTGACAAGTGGAGTTCCTCAGGGGTCTGTTCTGGGTCCAGTGCTGTTTAACATCTTTGTCAGTGACATGGACGGTGGCATTGAGTGCACCCTCAACAAGTTTGCTGATGGCACGGAGCTGTGTGGTGCACTTGAGGGAGTGGATGCCATCCAGAAGGTCCTTGACAGGCTTGAGGAATGGGCCAATCCAAACTGCTTGAGGTTCAACAAGTCAAAGTGCAAGGTCCTGCACCTGGGCTGGGCCAATCCCAGGCACAAATACAAACTGGATACAGAGCTGGTTGAGAGTAGCCCTGAAGACGACTTGGGAGTGTTGATTGATGAGAAGGTCATTGGCTGGATGGTCTCACCCAGACAGTAGTGGTCAATGGCTTGATGTGTAGATAGAGAAATGTGACAAATAGTGTCCCTCAAGGGTCCGTACTGGGCCCAGTGTTGTTTAGTATCCTCATCAATGACATAGACAGCGGCATTGAGGACACTCTCAGCCAGTTTGCTGACGATACTAAGCTAGGTGGTGCAGTTGAGATGCCACAGGGACAGGATGCCATCCAGAGGGACCTGGACAGACTGGAAAGGTGGGCCCAGGTGAACCTCGTGAGGTTCAACAAGGCCAAGTGTGGGATCCTGCACCTGAGCTGGGGCAACCAGCATTATCAATATAGGTTGGGAGAGGACATACTAGGGAGCAGTCCTTTTTAAAAAGTCTCAGGGGTACTTGTAAATGAGAAGCTGGACAAGAGCCACCAATGCGTAATGGCAGCCCAGAGGGCAAGTCAAATCCTGGGCTGCATCAAAAGAAGCGCAGCCAGCAGAGAGAGGTGATCCTGCCCCTCTACTCTGCCCTGGTGAAACCTCACCTGGAGTACTGTGTCCAGCTCTGGAGCTCCCAGCAGAAGAAGGATGTGGACTTGTTGGAGCGTGTCCAGAGGAAAGTCACAAAAATTATTAACCGGCTGGTGATTGTGCTTTTAAGAATGTGCATGCTGAAATACTCTGACAAGTGCATATTCAAAACACTAAATTGGGATGGGCTGTGGAAAATTTAAACTCAAACCTACTATTTTTGAAGTTGTGTGTAAAAGAGCAGATTTTGCTGCTACGAAATTCCTTAAAGATCAGTGAAACTAACCTCTCAGAAGAGTAACGTAGTGAAGAAAACAAAAAAAACCCCACAAAATAATAGAGTGTTGAACTGGAAGTACACTGTTAAGCATATTTTGTATTTTGCAGAAAGTAAAACAGAGTTCTTTTCAGAGAACTACTGCCTCTACTTAGACAATGAAGAAGGGTTTATTTGCTCAGTAGATTTCTTCTCACTGAAGAAAATGTATTTTCATTTCTGTGCTAGTGATTTTGAATATTCACTTCCTGTTTCTACTAGCAGCTAGTTTCTACAAGCAAAGAGATTTCTCAAGTGATAGCTAAATAAATCCCATATTCAGTCTTGCTGAGAAACTTCATTGTAAACAAAAATTTGTGGTTTATTGGTGTCAGTTGGGAAAGGAGCTCATTGCTCATTTTGTTGTTCATTGTATTTCTTTCTTTTACCACAGCTCTTACTTTATTGTGCAACAGTAAATGAAAGCCAATTACTCGATAGAGTGCTGAAAGGTTACGTTTTATTTATGTGAAACATCAATTTCAGTGCTTTATATCATATTTTTATTTGGTGGTAGAGCCCCATCTTCTTTTTCATTCACCATAGTATGGCATGAACTTTTATATACAGGAGTCCTTTGTAGAGAGGTTGGGATTGAACATCTTTAAAATATCTCTTGATTTAAGTAAATGTACTATTTTAAGACAAGTGCATTTGATTTATATCACATATCTTTTGGAAGAGTTTTTCCCAGTATTTTTGGGTAGTGATTATTCTACTTCGGTCTAGAATGAAACCTAATATGAACCTGAAGAGAGTTCATATTTGAAAGTTTATAACAAAAAGATCTAACTTTGTTAATAAGGGCTAGAAAAATGATGAATTCCTCAAAAATATTCAAAAGGACTAATGATTTCAAAGTCCAGTCATGTCAAATGTGAGAATTGAATTACTTCTAATTTAGGTTAGTCTGCCCTGTAGTATGCAACACCATAATAAACTGACAACACTGAGAAGTGAATCACATTTACAATTTACAACCTTTTTGCCCTAGGTACTGTTTATGTCTAAATTTCCCTTTAATGACAAGGTAAACATACACAGTACTTAGAAGTGAGCAATATGTAGTACTTAGACAAGAAGTCAGCTTCTTTATTTGGGTAACACCATAATTCCAAGGCTCATATCAGAAGAAACTCAGAGGAATTATATTTTTAGTGATTTTTGTCTTCCAAGGACAGAATATTCTGTGAGACTTACAATGACAGAAGTTGCTACACATAGCTTTTTGAGAAGGAGAGTGATTTAAAATGCTAAAATGGCTAACCAGTTTTAATAGTGTACTCTAATTGCAATAGCCTTTTTCTCTGTAGCAGGCTCTACTGAAAGATAATTGACCTCTGCATCCGTTGAGCACTCTCACATTTGGCTTGGGAAGCATAATTCACATCACAGCCAATTACCTTGTGATATGGCTTACAAAAAACCCTCAACTATTGGCATAGCTCTGCCATTTCTTTGCCTGTCAGTCTTCCTTCCTTTTTTCCTTCCTGGCTATAATATTTGGGCTTTTGTATTTATCACATGGTCTCTTTGTTCTCTTCCATCTATTCTTTTCTGTAGAAGTCCAAACAGCAGAAAATAACCAACTCAAAACAACTCCACTGTTTCAGTGTGTGAAGTTAAACACTGATTTACAGTGACACAGAAAATAACTCTGTGCTAAATATTGTTTTTAGTTAGTCTTGTATATAAAACCTTTCAAACTAGGTGCCGAACTGTGTGTGATAAGCAAGTGTGATAAAAGAGATCCTGCGTTGCTTACTGCTATAGAACTGTCTGTTGTTATGTCAGGTGCTTTTTTATCATGATTTAGGCAAAGCCATTCAATTACTCATGGGTTTGAACTCGTGATTCCTTAATTGCTTCTTTCAGTTCTGCTATACTGCCCATCATGTTGTCACCTGGGCAGGATACATAAATTAAAACAGTATATTAAAAAATATTACTCTTTTGGGAATAAAAGTCTCAATAACTAGACCTCTGCCTTTGTTATTAAAAATGGCCTAGAGATCAACTGAAAATCAAAGTGATTAATAGATCCAGCAGTCTTGCAGACTCTCAGAACCTGGTTCCCTATTGAAACCCCTTAGCTATTGGACCAGGATGATCATAAGACAAGGAATGACAGCAAGTCTCATCCTTGACTGGGATAAGCCAACAGATGATCTAACTGGTAAATGATTCTCAGTCTTACCCCAATAACTCAGAATGAGAACCTTAAGCTCTCTTCACAGGCAGAAAGGTTGTACCTTCATTGTCATTACAAGATGTGTTTGCAACACACCAGCTGGACTCCTGCTGACAGTATCTTACCTAGGCTGGCTCTGGTTGCACCTATCCTTACCACTACACTTGTCAGAAAGCAGGAAACCACAGAAATGCCAGCACCAGGTAATCCTGAGTACTGAATTTTCTGGATGCTGAAAGACTTGTGTCTCATGACTTTTTTAAAACACAGATTGTCAAAACCATTTTGATGCAGATAATCTGATTTGCAAAGATGCATTTGACATTGAAGAACCAGTGGTGCATACCAGGGACCTCTTGGCAACCTCAGTCAAAATCTCCAAAAGTAAAAAGCCTGTGATATTTCTGGAAAATAGTATCCTTCTAGGAGCCAGATTTTTCTGTGATTTAACACCTCCTTGAAACTAGGAACTTAATTAATAACTTGGAGAAGATGATAGGTTTGTGAAACAATCTTCTATACTCTGGTGTGTCGGTGCATCATATGATGCAGTGCTATTTTGTAGAGCAAAATTTCAGTGCTTGTGTGTCTGAAGTTTGTTTCCAGGAATGTATTGATAATATTCTGTGACTGAATACACTTGCTAAGTCTTTAATTTACTTAATATCTGTAACAAGATAGATAATAGAGGCTGGAATTTAAAGGGTGGTGTGATATATATTGTATATACTGTATTTATATTATACTAATCCCATGCTTCAGGGCTTCCAGTGATTACTTTTGGGGCTAGAAGGAATTTTTTCCTTCTTTGATCCATAATGTGAGTTCTTTTATCAACTTCCTCTGGGCAATGGAGACAGCTAGGCAGAGATGTACGCAGTAATTTTAATGGTGTTAAATTCACACATGCCAGATTGGTACATACTGCTCACACACTCAGAATTAAACCAGTGATCAGATTTGGGATCAGGAAGTGATTTTCCTATGGCTGAGACTGACCACCTAAGCAGTATTTTTTTAACCTTTTCCTATACTGTGGAACAGCACATGCTTCTCAGCATCTTACAGAAACTTTACTTCAAAAATAATATTTTGCTACCAGGTATTGGCAAGAACCTTGATCTCTCTCCTTTGTGGCATGTTATGTTTATGTACCTCACCTTTTTATGAAAGGTCTCAAGTTTGTTGCAGGGTGTGGGAGACTTTTAGTATCTGACTGTATGTACCATGAGGGTGACCTAAGATACAGATACTCTGTAGAACAGTCTAGATGACAGACAGAAAGCTTTTGTAATACAGTTTCCCATTACTTCAATTCTGGACACATTGATGCGTGTACACCTTTCAGTTCTATTTTCTTGTGTTTCAAACCTTCACATCAGAGATGGGCTGGAACTGAACTTGATATCTGGCACCAGGTTTCTAGCTCCAATCTTTCCTTTAGTTCTGGAGAGAGAAAACCAGGCAAAGAATGGGAAGATGTGGGTAACGGAGATGGAAATGCAGTGGCTGGTGTTTGGAACAGACATTGAGTGCAGCCTGTTGTATGGAAAGCAAATGGGCTGGAGAGGTGTGGAAGGTTTTATTTGTTTCCATTTCTATTTTGCACTGGCCCTGGTTGCCTCTATGTTACACACAGTACTTGCAGTCCCAAGCTGGATGCCTCATCTGTTTTTTCCTTTCTTCACCTAAAGATAATAGTAGTGTAAGTGTGGGAAATTGTAGATATGTTTCTGATTTAAATAGAGAGTACAATGTGAACCTATTAGATTAATAGTCATAATGAAACCTGCATGCATTTTTCTTGGCAGTCATTTCAATCACTTCATTGTAAGCAATCCAACTTTCCTGTGTTTCCTCAGTCAAGCATATTTCCAGAGAATTCAGTCTTTCCAAGTGCATTGTCAAGTGCTGATAAATTTTTATGAGCTTCAGCTAGTGAGTGACAGCCACCATGGGTACCAGAAATTATAGGAGAGCACTTAATGTGTGCTAGTCCTCCTTTGGAGTACATCTTCTCCAAGTGTCAAATCATGACTGGTATAATCTTTACTTTTTTCCCTCTCCTGTTGTAGTAATAACTAAAACTTCTCAGAAAACCCAAACAAGGTTTCATTAGAATAGTAGACATTTCATCAAAGTTCATACTAATATCATAAAATCTAGCAAAAGCTGGGAAGATTTGGGATGCTAGAACACTGTGTCTTTGCTAACCTGTTCCTTGCTTGGGGCATAAGGGAGTGAAACTAGCAAGGAGAAAGTTTTAGCTGACCTAAACCATTCATAATGACTCTTGTACTGATCTGGGACATGTTGCAAAGATTACACCAGTCACAATAGGCTTATCCACTGAGGCCAAAATTAATTTTACTTCCCTTTAGACAACTGAGATTCTTAATGTGGAAGCAGATAGCCCTTGCTATACAGAGTCAAGGAAAAAATGAGATTTCGGGACCTAAGATATCAATATTTAATCTAATATACTTTTAAATTAGGAGAAAACCCCTACACATTTCTAAGCTGATATGGGTATAGAAAACAAAGGACATGAGAAAAGCAGAATATAACAACAACCTCTGTTTTAATTATTCTTTTATGTACTTACCTATAAACTGGTAAGTGCCCCAAAGGAAATTAGCTATCTTATAATATTTTTCAACCTGAGAACTCCAAGTCTTTTGTCAAAGTGGTGTAATTAAAGCAGAGAAATGATGAAATGGCTTGCCTAAATATCATACAATATAGAAACAAAGTGTTCTGGCTTCCAGTTTAGTGGACTATCTGCTAGGTTTTATCATGTTAGAAGAAGTCCCCAAAATGCACCGGTAATAACTTTTGGAGCAGTAGCTCCAAATTATTGATATGGATATAACCTCTGTATGGATAGTTCAGCAGTAATGAGCTAATATAGGTAACAGGAGGAGG
>NW_008604863.1:0-21124 GCF_000691845.1 Merops nubicus | reverse complement strand
GAATGCCCAGATTGCATAGGATGGAGCTTGCATAGCAGTTGCTATGAGGCTTGGTTGATGGACAACCTTGTGGTCACAACAGAAAAGAAGGAAGCTCTTTCAGTAAAGCCTAGACAAGGGTTACTGAGCTGGAAAGAAGGAAGAGATTTTAATGGAGCATGGCAAGAAGTTGTAGAGCAGGGGCAATAAACAGAGTTGCTGAACTGGCCTGTATAACCAAGAACTAGGGGCAGTGGGGGTGAAAGGGGTGGTAATCAGCTAATAGTGGCAGAAGCAGTTTCTGCATCTAAATATATGGCTTATTTCTATGGTACAATCCACAATACAGTTAAAATACCCACTGGCACTTCAGTATTTTGACTTTCATAAAGTCAAATTTCGGCACCAGCTAAAGTGTTGTCACATCCCTTGTTATAATCCTTGCAGATCTGATCACTGTTCATTTAAATTTTGACATGTTTAGTTAGAATATAATGAGCACGTAAAGAAAATAAAACTTCATTATAAGTTACCCAAATGTACCAGATTTTATTTTTACATTCCTCTGAGTTATAACGCTTATACTACAGTACCATCTGCAATCCCTGGCAAAGCTAAGACATTCTACATATATACAAGGAGTGACAGGTACCCTATGACAAACAGCTTATTGCCTAGCACAATGAGCAAGCTGATGACAGAAAGAAGGTGCAGTATATGAGTGAGCAGGCTGAGTGAGTTAGTGAGGGAGGTAGCACAAAATAGAAAATTAAATTTGCATAGCCATGTAAGTAATCTAGGAACCAAACTCAGAAGTCAGTAGATTTCAGAAGTGGATTCTGAATCATTGTTTATCAGCAGATCTTAGTTTATTGAACACCACTCTATCTTCAAAATGAGATTTTTGTTTTCATAGAGATCCCCACTTTGTGGTCTGTGGAACATACCAAAGGAGATGCAACAGGTTCTGGGAGAGCAAGGGAGGACATGAGAAAGAACAAGTTTAGATTTGTGTCCATACATTACTTACAGCACTGTTCATCAAAACTCAGTACCAGCTAAGACAATGAGTTGTCTTACACTTTCAGTGTCTGAAAGCATTTTTAAAAAAACATTGGTAAAGTAAAATATTAAGTTGATTCAGTAATATAGAGTACTAGTTGAATTAATTTAAATGGGCAATCTCAGATTCTTACTAGGCTACTTAGGCCTTCTGAACTTTCATTTACATTTCAAGAAAAGTCCAGGACATGGCTTGCCTGAAAAAACTCATAGTGCTTCTCTGTGAGATTGATAGCAGAACCCACAGTAGTATGGAAACAATTAATTGGATGCATAACACTACAGTGAAGGCACTGCAAGATCTTTGTATCTTGTGATTTTTATAACAGAGTGAAGCACTTGGTTCTGTAGGAGTACCACAGGAGGCTACACTGAATATTTTCTTTTTAAGGAGACTGAATGCTTTTTGTTCAGTTTAAGAGTACTTTCACTTTGCTTTGATTATGATGTTTCATTATTGTTCATTTACTGAAAGATGTTTATTGATGATATAACCTTGGGGCATGACACATGCAATCAAAAGATATCGATGAATAACCATGAGATAACAAGAAATAAAGGCCATGAGCATAGAAAAGGCACTAGTCAAATGAGGCTATCTATGCCGTTAAGTAATGTGTTTGTATCAGTATCTAGCCCTCCCTGAGGGTATTACTGAGTCTAACTTTTATTTTTTTTCTTCAATATGTCTAAAAGCAAGGAATTTCTTGACCAGGTTTGTATACATTCAAATAGAATCACCATTTCTAGAAGTGTAGGCATTTGCTGCTGATGGAAAACCTTGAGGCCTGATAAATTTTATTTTGCATTTTTCCCGCAATGACAAATGGTCCTTTATTCAGTGATTCATTTTTCCAGGTGAAGAACTCTTGCCAAAATTTTGAAGCTCATAACTAAAGTTATTCAAGCAAACAACTAAAACTGGATACCCAGACAAAAGGTTCCTCAATTGTTCACATATAGTTCATATTCCTGGCAACAAATGAGATAAATTAAGCAGTATTACACATGTGAACCAACCTTGAAAATAATTTTATTAGGTCATTTAGATGACAGAATGTGATTGCCTGAGTTTGAAAGTAAAGCCTGAGGATTTCACTTGAAGAAGCAAAATTCATAAAAGATATACACAGGGAGTATAAGCGAGTATTTAAATGTTCAAACAACCTGGAGAGAGATATGGCCAGGAAAAAAATGTAAGTGGTAAATGATTTATCTTTTTCTAGGTAGCACACTTTTTTGTAGTTCATTTCCTCCCCAACGTGAAATCTATAAAAAGAATCAAGGAAATTGTGCAGGAGCGTGGGGTTTCATTAACATACTGCAATTACCCTGCAGTCATTTCTTGCTGTTAATCACAACACCACAACAACTTCGAAAAATATGAAAAAACAAAGGGGTAACTATTATGAACAGATTATTTTGCCCTCTCCACACAAAAAAACAGAAGTTTAAGAAAGCAACTCAGACTGTTAATCATAAGTAGGCTTTAATTTGTATCTACACTGTGTTCTTCTCCCTTCTATAGCCTTGGAATTTGTGACTGAACAGCACTGTTTGGGCAGCCTATTGCCCAGTTGGAGATGTCAGAAGCAATTACTTTCACAGATTTAAGATTTTATCTTACAAAATCTCTTTTTAGCTTTCTCAGTGAATGGCACAAGGGAGGCCATTTGTTAAGCATTTCATGGTGTTTTATCAATTGCCCAGAGTTTGCATCTCACCACAGATTATATCTCACTTTGCATGTGAACAAGGGAGGCAGAACTTTAACTGAATGAAGTTGCCTCTGCTTGGTATTTGAGTGGCTTTCTTGAAACCTGACTGCTGCCTGAGGCAGGCAAGGAGACAGGAGGTGGGACATTGAACAGTGTTTAAAACCTTCATAGTTCACACATTGCTCCTCCAATGCAAAAGACTTCAGATTTTGTACTTGAGATAAATTATGGCCAGTTTTTCATGCAGGGAACTACAGTCAGGTTTGCTGTATGTGTAGATGATGGGGAGTGTTGTTTTCAGGTGTTTCGGTAATAGATTTGGAAGACCAACTGATGAAGGAGAACTGGTCTCAACCATGTGTTCAGCAGAAGCTGTGCTACTAATATTTAATTTAGATGTGACGGTTAGTAAAAGGATTACTGTAAAGTTGGGAAACCTTTACTCATGCCATCTCATCCAATGTCACTTTTTCATGCCATACCTTTCTCTAGAAGTCTCTGTGACTTTTTGAGGTATACTGGTGGCACTGATACTAGTCCAGCAGCAGCTCTCTTCCATCTTTAGCCTTCCACATTCGTTTCAAAGGGAATACCTAATAATCTTTACCAAGGCTAACGAGCTTGTCATGTGTGAACTAATAGTTAAAGTCAATGTATTCCTTATAAACTGGAGCCATAATTTGTAGAATAATTTTCAGTAACAATTCTTAACAGTGCTTCATAATATTATTATACAAACAAATTTTTGCCATGAAATGATTTTATATTACAGTAATGGTATCTTTGAACAGCAGGATAGGCAATATGGCCTATTAAGATTTCTTCCAGCTTCTGTATTCAAAATTTCTACTTTCAGAAATAAGAATATTGCTATAGGTCTGGAAAATTATAATTCATTAAAATCTTAAAGAATTTTGAGTTTAGCATCTGTATTTCCCTCTTACTGTTTGTACTATTTGTACAATCCCATTGTCTGAAAGCCTAGTACTGAGCACCCCACGTATTGTTTTTTGTTAATTTTATTCTTATCTGATAAATCTGACTCAATGCCTTCATACTTAAAAAAACACTGAAAGACACAAAGCTAAAAGCAAGACTATAGCTGGACGAAAACATACTTATGCTAAAGCCATTTCTTTAAAAAACATTTAAACTTAGGAGTTCGATCATAATAAACCAATGTCCTTCAGAAAGTCATTGAAGCTCTCCATGGTTACACAGAGAGATTCCAATTTTGCAATCAGGTATATTTCTGCTTAAAGGAACATTGACTTTGAGCAGTATTCACAGGGTGTCAGAGGCCTTCCTAAATACTTCCCAGTGGTTCTCCTCCAAATGCAAATCATGGTACCATGTCAGAAAATATGTGTAATTTCACCATTTGATAGTATCCCCCAGAATTCATTCTGTCCCTCCTCAAAATCTCTTTCTCCACCTCACTTTAAAAGTGAAAACATTGATCTCATTACCTCAAAAATTGCTACCTTTAAACTACAGAAATCCAAGCTTTCTCTGTGGATCTCTGAGGATCCACTGCAGGCTGGGCATGGGGAGATGGCCTCTAGACAAAGATGAAGGGGCCTCCTGGCCCAGCAGCAAGTACAGCCCAACTAAAGGTCATTTATCCATTTATCCTTTTTCCCCAAATAAGTTATTGATTAACCTCAGGCAATCTCTCTGGTTTTTTTTTTTATTTTATTTTTTTTTTTTTGAGTTAGCACAAGTACTAGGACTGAGTTAACACAGAAAAAGGGACTGGCTATTGCTGTGGGGAGTAGGTGAGGCTGCCACTCAAGACAGGATAGCAGGACAGACACCTGAGAGCACATCCCTGTCTCTGTGTAGAGGTGAATGGCCTAGGGCTATGGCCAGAGAGGAAATGTCTAGAGCTTAGCTCAGTCCCACCCGGGTAACCTCTTTCTGTAAGGGCTCTTTACACAGAACACATTCCTTCAGTTCGTCTGATCTGTATTAGATTTGGCAGATTTCTTTGTTGCTTCTAGTTTATGGTGTCTCGTGAAGCAAGGCTTTATCTTTTAGTACAAATGAGTAGAAGGAAAGGTTATACTCATCACTCTTATTCTTAAATAGAAAAAATATTAGCAAAACAGGGGGTGTAGATTTCCATTTATGTAGAAATTTGTTTGCTAGACAAAAGCACAAACAGAATTCCCACACTAAATTATCATGCTAAACCTGCCCTTTTTCTTTTTCTGATGTTTTCTCTCATACCTAACATACACCAGAAGTAACCACCCATGGGTGGTTCACTGAGGATTCTGTAAAGGTGGAAATTACTCATCATCAACCACCCTAAAGAACTAAAGTCATTCTTTTCTATTGCCTCTATTAGATTTGCATATGCTGCAGAGCTAACCAGATTTGAGTGCAAAGAGTAATAATAAATAATTCCCTTTCCTTCAGCAAAACAACTTAATTTAATTTGACCAGCCATGAGGAAAAAAAAACCAAACCCCCCAAAGACCTAATCCCTTCAAGCAAAACATCACTCTTCTGCCAAACCATGTTTCCCAAAGTGTCACAGACCAAAAGCCAAAGTTAACACTGCCTGCTTGGTCATATAATGACCATATAAGTCCAGGTTGCAAACAGGTCATATAGAGTAAGCAGCAGCTTCTCATCTCACTAGTCCACACTGCTGCACAACAAACATGCAATATTTAACTGACAAATGAAATATTTAAATGGCAAACCAGAGAAGGCATCCCTCTTGTTTGTTATAATTACATTTTGACCTTTTCTGAGTTGCATAATATTAGAGTAATTGTATAATTGGTCTCATTTCTTCTGTGCTCTCCCTTCAAAGAACCCAACCCGTAGTGATTCTCAGCCTCTTGTAAAACCTAACAAAACCTCAAGTTCAAGAAGTTCCCTTGAAGGCAATATTTATTTCAAATCACCCACCTATCAGCTTTATCTCCTTTTCTCACACTTAACTGGTTCAAGCTCTTGTTTGGTGTAATACACCTTCCTCCACTGTGACAAATTTATGTCACTTAAATTGACTTTTTCTGAGTGCTATGAATACAGCATGCAACAGTTATTAAATATTTGAAAGTTTTACATCACTAAACATTTAAAAATGCTTCTTGACTACCAGGTAACATGCTTCAGACTAACTTTCTGTTTCTATAGCTGCTTTATTTCCTTCCTTACATTTTAGTTGCATTTTTTTGACAAGTTATGATATAATGACTATCCAGATGTGTCATGATTTGAACCAGTGATTAATTAAGCTGTGTGAAACAAAACAGCAGGAGGGTGTTGGTTTTTTTTTTTGTTTTGTTTTTTTTTTGGGGGTGGGGTGTGTGTGTCTGTGTGTGTCTGTGTGTCTTTTTTCCTATTTCTTTTTTAATTTGAATTTAATTTTTGTTCTGTATCTTTGGCCATGGTACTGTTATAATTATTTCAGACACATTAGTTAGCTATTTGAGAGATAGGCTGTCACCAACAGGAATATTGTCAAGGACACTTCTAAAGCAAATAACCAAACAGGACTTCTCAGGTGCTTTGATATACTTTGTTTTTCAAACATTTGCACTGTCATATTTTCCTGTATAATTATCACAATCACAAGTAAGATCTGATCAAAGCATGCTGTTGCTTATGAAGGTTGAAACTTCTAACTTTTCTGTTTTTGATTTTTTTTAGAGTTTATGCTAACAGTTTTAAAAGCACTTGGGGAAGCTGTGGTTAGCAGGTGTGTATAAATTTGAGTGTCTCAAATACAGTAATTTTTTATCACTTTATGTGGAGAGCAGGTACTGGATCTACTTTCCAAGTTAATATTACTGCACTGTGTTGTAAATACCAAAAAGTCAAAGCACAACTATAATTTTTTATCTTTGTATTACGTTAAATCAATAAAAAGCAGAGCTGTATCACTGTTGAAAACAACGATGATTTATTCTACCTAATTCCACACTAAAAGTAAATACCATACTTGATGGCCATAAGTGTACTGGCACACTGAAGTAAGAAAAAATGATGCATAAAAGTGGTGCCCAATCCTGTAGGCAGACAGCCCATGTACTTTGTTTCTGTACAGGGGCAGCATGGATGATGTGGTCTGACACACTTCCCAGGCTTGATAGAGTCACCGCTGTGCAGTGCACATGCAGTGTTTCTTACATAGTCCTGCTCCCAGTTTGCCCCAGCAAGTAGAATAGTGGCAGTCTGGGGGAGTATCAGAGTACTTCACACCTGCTCTTGGCACTCCTCTCATTCCTGGATGTTTCTTGCAAAGCCTATGGAATGGATGATTGTTTTCCTGGTAGCAACTGGTTGCAGGTCTATGTCTTCCTGAGAGGAATGACTTCTTCCCGTGCTCACCTCACAGTCCTGAGGCTAGGTACAGGTCCCACATGGTGGCAGGACTGCAAGTTCCCCCCTCAGCAGAGGTGAAGGCTGCAGCTGCCAGAGTAATTCACTTGGCTGTTGTGATGCAGAGCAGTCTAACTGCAGGCATGAAGGAGAGTAGGCTGATGAATGATCTCGATAGGCTTCACATGCCTCACAGGCCATGAGACAAACACCACTCTCCACAGGAGTTCAGGAAGTAGTGTTTTCCTGTCTGCATGCCCATAGCTCTCGCTCTTCAGCTGGCTAACTGCATTACCTGTTACCAGAACGATCATAATCTGTGAAACCAGTCCTGCAACTACGTGAATGTGACCACAGACCCTTTGCTTAGGCTGTGCTCTAGTAGTGCTAACTGGATGGTGTTCTGATTAGGTGACCTATCCATGTCAAACTATTTACGTTGTTGGCATAGCTGTTCTATCCTATTATCACAACTGTTTTACTACTCTCTTCACTCTTCAGCTAGCTGCCCTTTGTTGATCTTCATCTAAGCTTTCCATCTTTCTTCTGCTTCCAACCTTGCTTTTAATGTCTTTCATAATCAACACAGAAAGAACAACAAACCTGTCATTTATTTTTGTGCCCATGTACATTATTACCTTCCCATCCTATTAAGTGGATTATTTGCATGAAATTTAATTTAGCTGCTGAAGCCAAACTCATTCTTATTGCTGCAAATAAATACATTAAGAGGTGGGGAAAATGGTCAGGAATTCAGGGAAGTGCTTGCTCTTATGCTTGTTGCTGACATTTGCAGTGCTCTTTAAGAGGCCTGGGCTATTGCAATATTTTTCTGCAGTATAAGATGACCTGAAAGACTATTTCAGTCTCTAATTTTTATAGTTAAAGTAACATCTTCGGTAACACGGAGGGGGAACTTCATTTTCTGGAAGAAATAGAAGATAACCGGAGTGTCTTAAGCTATGGTGCTGTCACAGATCAGGACAGGAGATGAGCTGGCACTGAAGTTTGTATGGCAGCTGCCACTACACAAGCAGGTTAACTGAACACTCCAGTGGGCTGATGTTTAGGATAACATGTTTGAGAAAACTTTCATGGGCTATTGAGACTGTGGGACTTTCACAGAACTATTGAGATGCTCTAAGTAAAGCACCTACCTAAACATTTATGAGCTCAAGGTTTCATTTTGAATGTAAGTGGCGTGAGTCTGGCTTACAGCAACATTGGTATTGAGCAGATATTTGGGATATAGAACTGTTATAGATTCTGTACTTACACAGTTAAAACCAAGGTTCTTTGGTATCATCAACCAAACAAATAATTAAGAAGTAATGTGTTGTGACTTTTCCCTTCAGAATTGCTGCATAATGCCGAACTTATTCTTAAGTACATTGTTTAAAACAGCACTTGAAGAGTGAAGAGACTTTGAATTGGCAGGATATAGATTCTTATCAATATCTCTTGAATACAAGGCTTCATGAGCAAGTATAACATCGATGTAGCTTTCATCTGCTTTTATTAGAGTTCTGCCATATATGCTCATATTTGCTTTCCCAATAGGTTACTGGGTAGGATACCCACTCCTACCTCTTTCCGCTTGGGAGCTTTACTCTTACCTCCTACTCCCATGCAAATTTCTACCCTTTAGAGCTCTAATCATAATAAAGACTGCTGTGTCCTGTGGCTTTCAGTGATATACCTGATGATGTGGGATAAAGTGCAAGAAAAACCCCAAATACCATAGCAGTTGTGTGGCCCTCTCAGTTTCTGTCTTGAACGTAGAGCATACACTGTAAAATAATTTTTTCTCCATCTTTTCTGCACAGGAATTTGGCCCCACAGCACAGGTGGTTTTGTGTTTTGTTTTTTTTTTTTTTTTAAAAATCCTTCTCAAAACCCTTTTACACAATCCCCGCACACGTGTTTTTGTTTTTTTTTTTTTTTTTTTTTTTTTTTTTTTTTCCTGTTTGTTTGTTTTTATTTATTTATTTATTTTTGTTTGGAGATGTAGCATCCTGCGTATTTCAAGAGTTAAAATAAATTGGTTTTCAGTGTTGGAGAAAAAGGCGGCTATAAAATGTGAGGAAAGAAGTTATATGCTCATCAAATGATACATATAGACAATTATTATATTTGAAGTGTTGGGTGACAAAGCAGAGAAAGGTATTTCACACTGCCCTGTGTTACGTGGGGCAGAGTAATCCATCAACTACTTTGATAAGCTTCATCAGATTTTTTGAGACTACTGTGTGATGGTCTCATGAGCTGAATCAATTTAGGCATTTCAAACAAATGTCCTTTAAAATGCTCAAATGATGTATATGAAGAAATTATTGTTATGTTTGTGTCTAGAGATCAATGCATTTTTCTTCATTCGCATTATGCTGTGACACTGCTGCAGATTCTGGAGTTGCAGTTCAGTAGAACTTACTGTTGATTTATTTTTAATTTGATCTTAATCAGCTCTATGTTTCTATCCCCTTTCTTTTTTTGTCATTTTATTTACTTAAGTATCAGCACAGTTCCTCAATAAGAGGCTTGGAAAGAGAAAGCTCACATTGTCTGGCTTCAGTAACCATCAGCTGTATTACCACATGCACATCTATCAAGATTAGCTACTTTTCCAGTACATAAAATCCATTTATGTAACAAGAAAATCAAATAAACACCACTGTGTTTTCTTAAAATCTCTAGTGTCTGTGTCTTTATTTGGCCACATAAAAATGATTTCTGGGAATTTAACAGCATAAAATTTAGCTGTTATGTTAAAGTCTCAAGTGAACTGAATTAAAAAACCAGACCTGTCAATATCCTATCCGGAAAAGCAAAATAGGTGAGGTTGCCTTTTGCCTGAACAATGTGAATTTAAGTAAATGCTTTGTTATTTCAATATCATTTTACATCTGCTACATAGATGCTTGCCCTGCTCTCTCACCAATGAAAACACATTAATCTCCTCCAATTGTCCTGGAGCAGAGGTGTGGAGTGGTCTCCCATTTGGATCACAGCCACATGCATAAGTTCCTGCAAAAGCCACTGGTTGTCCAATAGACCCTCAGAACGTGAGTCAGTGATCTAACACAGTCCAAAAGCATGTATTTAGCAGAGAATATAGCCAAATTCAGAGCAAAGGGCAAACTTGGCTGCAGGGACTCTGGGGGCTATGTCAGACCTGTGGCTAGGAGACTTCACAGTTCACCTGGCTTGTGATGGACACAGCATCCTGCCCTCACCTGGGGGAGAGCCGTGGAGTTGAGGTGAGCTCAGAGTGGCCAGGGCCATGGCTGAGACTGCAGGCATCTCTGCAGGGGAGGTATGGTAACATAATGGGGTCTCTTTTTCAAATACGAGTTTCGATTAGAGTGTCCTGCTTGCTCCCTTCTCCAAGACCTTGTACTGAGTAGGATAACTTCAAGGCAAGGCACTGCAGATACAGCTGAGCGGAGCAGCGTGGTTCTTTCTCAGGCTCTTACACCCGACAAATATTGACAAAAGGGCTGTAAGTCTAAGGTATCACTTGTTTTCTCTACAAAGGGGCACCGTCCTTTCTCTTCCTCCTCTTCTCCATTAACCTTTCCTGTGCCCAAGATTCTGCAGTTTGTTTCCAGCAGGGCGGCTGACCTGGTTCCTGGAGTCCCTCATTCTACAACTGTCTACGCCAGTGGGACGTTTTCTGTTTCTTGGTAGTTTTCAGAGAACTGTGGTCCTAGGGAAGGTTGCAGCAGCTCCCCTAGAAATAAGAGAAGAAATGTTACTGCTTACATTTTATTTACTTCAGGCATATTCATACCTTACATGAGAAAAGTTATTAGTAAAGTATGAATTTCCTTCAGAGAAGAAAACTAGTGTCAAGATAGGCTTTTAACGCTAAAGAATACAGTGTACAGGATTTATTTTAGGGTAGTTTCTGATTAACTGTTCATCACTATTATGTCTGGATCTCAGCCTTGGCAGTTTTGTATAGTCAGCTCTTTTTATAGTATGCTCATTATCCAAAGGTAAAAGAAATGAGGGAAAAAATTATTGAAGAATTTATTTTTTTCATTTTTTTTTACTCTGATTATGTTCCTTTTTCACATAGAGATCCTTTCTAAAATTAACAAGGGTTTCTAAGTGGAGTCCCTCTTAGTAGCAGCAGAAATGGACCAAATTTTTAACTATTTCCTTAGATAGATGGGTATCTGGAGCTCAAGGAAACATAGCATGAATGCATGGCATTTTTTGTGGTGGTCTTTTTGTAATATGATTCTCTAATCCTCATTTCCCAATCCATGAGTAGCCTTCATCTTTATTTCCCAGTGGAAGTCAATGACATTCACTTTGGCATGTTCTTTTTTGGGGTGGTAATTCTACATGGGAACCAGAATATGTGAGCATGTGTGGGGAGGGGAATGACAGTCACCAAAACTGGGAAATGCTTCTGGAGCCCATAGAGCAGACATAGGTTATGTCAATATCATGCCATGGGTCACAGTTTAAGGCATTTCCCAGCAAACAGTCTGAATGATTCTATTCAGGTCAGCTCCAGTGATGGGGAGGCATGAGAGGGGATTTTTTGGTATTTTCAGAACAAGCCCTCTACACGTTCCCTAACATGGATGTCATTTTTGAAACCTCTTCCTTGAGAAAGTCAATGAACAAATAAACATTCTGTGACAGTTGATTTACAGGGCACAGCTTAATTCAGAAGGTGTGTTTTAAAAGATAGGTAGTTCCTTCTTCACTGAGCATTCACTGAGTGTGAGTAAGGCATGAATGTGTTGTGAGCGCTATTTTCATGATTCTTTAGCCAATAACATTGCATTGAGAAAGGACCAGGGAGATTGAGTGTTTCAAGTTAGAGCCAAAGAATGCTATGCTGTCTTACTTGAATGTAAATTTCTGCAATGTACTCTGCTTGGCTCTAGTTAGGGTTGTAAATCCTTCATTTTTATGCACACTAAATTCACCTACAAGTTTTTAAAAGTACGTCTCATTTTTTTTCTTTTTTTCTGAGTGTTGTGTCACAGAGAAAAGTTGAAGACATGACAAATGCTTGGGCTAAATGCTTCTCCTGGAGTGGCTGATTTGGGTGAAATATCTCAGGAATGTTAATCCTTTTAGTTTTAGTCATGTTTACAACCAGCCATCTTAAAGTGGTGTACTGTAAAAATTGAGATATCACTAAGCATGTTATATCTGTGGAGGACATAGTATGATTTGTCAAGTTTTTACCCAGTATCCTCTTAAGCTCTCATCATTGCATAATTTTGTGAGGTTTGAAATGTTTCGCAGACACAGTAGGTTCCTTCAGAAAACTTTGCAAGCCACCCCTCACAGGTAGTGTAATCTGACACGATCCTTGTAGGCTTTTGTTTACCCTACACATCCACTAATAAATCCTCAGCAAGCTCTTGTTTACAGTTTGAGGAAAGCTGGTTTCTGAAGATAGCAGGGCCATGCAATCCATGGTACTGCTGCCCCTTTTAACTGCAGTCTGGAGCAATCCGTGTCAAACTTCCCTAAAGGATGGTGGACTGTAAAATGCAGCAGTAAAAAGACAATACCTGGACATTTAAGAAGTCAAGGATTTAAAGAAGCAACCAAAATCAATCAGACCTCGGTCTAATGGGTCTGAAAACAGACACAGAGAAGCTTCAGGCGCTTTGACTTGAAAGGTGCCTCGTATAGTGTAGGTGGGGTCTTTTACATTTGGCAGGTGAAAAGCTTTCTTAGGTTTCTGGAAAGCAATGTTTGTATGTGTTTTGAAGGCTCATGGCTACCCTTTGTATTGCTACCTGGATGGAGATACATGCTCCTTAGAAAAGTGGGATGAATAGTATCTTTCCTCATTTCTGGGCCTGCACTGATATGGGAACCCTAATGGCTGGAGTAGTTGACTTCAAATAATTGCTCCAGTTTCACCAGTGTATTAGAACACTGTTGGAATTTCTTAGAATCCTTTGATTCTAGGGAATAAACCAAACAAAAATAAACAAAAAAAACTCTGAAGCTGAAATCATCTTAAAGTTAAGCTTTTTCAACTTTAAAAAGTGAGCCTTTGTGACTTCTTGGCTTCATCCAGGCTGTTAAACAACATGAGAAAAATCCCTCCTTGGGATCTCTGATACTTTTGATCTTGGCACTTTTCCAAAATTGAAAATTTTGCACTTGCAAAACTAATAGAGTTTGAGTTTCAGTTTTGTGTGAAAGGCTTTGGTAGGGTTGTGGTAAATATGAAATATTTTCCTTTTACTTTGCTGAAATTAAAATGCAGGTATGAACATAATGTGTGATGCTGCCTGGCTTAGATGGTCTCCTGAAGAAACCGTATTATTTTGGGCTGGTATTGAAATATTCATGGCCCTATACTTATTTCTATGTGTTTATTTGCATTATTTCTCACTGTGCTTTAGATTGTTCACCTTGATTAAATATTTAGGTTAAACTGCTTGACAGATGGTCATAATATGTAGATATGCTTTTTTTTTTCTTCTTGAAGAATTTTGTTTTCTTTTTGATCAAAAATGAGATCCCGTGAGTAGTATTCATTGCACCTAGACTTTTGCAACATAGACACCCTGACTGTCTTGAAATCTGTAGAGAGAAATAGATATTGCCAGAAGGCAATTCACTTGGCCTATGTTGATGCTTACTTTGGGAGGTGATTCATGCTTTAAAATTTCCTATTTTTTCAATGGATGGTGAAAGACTGTATGACTAACTTTGACAAATACTTTGTACTTCTAAAAAGCAGCACAGGACATGAGTGAAGGACTGGAAATAAGGAGTTTGTTAGTTGCAGTATTATTTTGCTGAATTTGATAAAGCTTTTCCATGTGTGTACTAGGAATAATATAATAATTAGGTAAGAGCATTTGCTGTTAGGTCCTCTGCAGGTACAAAGGATGTTGCTCCTCGTGATAGAAAGTTTCTCTTGCAACCTTGTAGACAAAGCCTAAATGTAATTTTATACAACATTTCTATTAAAATCCCATATATGAAAAGATAGAGCACAAGTTAAAAACACATACATGCAGGTGTGGCCTAGACTAAACCCCTAGAGTAGTATTTTGAAAATTGAAAAGTCAATAGTGGAATCAAAAATGTCTTCACTGGTGATTTTTTGGCAATATTTTTGCATTAGGTTAGCTTAAAGGAAAGCTGGATTCAGGTTTGAGGTTCTCCTCTAGGGAAACTCTGAAATAATCACTGATTTTTTAACATAAATTCAGTCCACTGTTTCTTGTGCATATCAACTCTCCAGTAACTTCCTGCAGAATTTCTGAGTTCACTGGGAGGTGAAGTAACCTTATAAATTGCAATCTGGCACTTAATATTTCCAGAGTGATTTTACTGGCATAATACTACACAATCATGCAAATTCTCCTTCCTTACCAATAAAGCATCAGCCAGAGAGGGTGACGGATATTTTACCAATTTAAATACAATTATTCACTTTGTTTTTAATATATCAATAAAAATTTGCAAGCAGGCTACCCTCATATTCATTAGGAGTTCTTCTTCTAAGCTATTCTTCAAGAGGATAAATGCGTGCAGTCTGCCTTTCAACTACTCTACAAGTGCATTTATTATGTCTCAAGGAGGAGACATTTGGCACTTAATTTGTAAAAAGCATTTTGTCTGAATTATGTCATGTTTATTACAATGGTATTATAATACTTCCTTGGTTTTGCAAGGCAGATTCACAGCGTAATTTGATGGTGGAAATTCTGGCAGCAGCTCATATTCAGTGTTTCTCCTCTTATTTTCCTGATGTTTTTCACACCCATATTAAAAGACCGATCTTGAAAGTTGATCCGTGGGGCACATCTGCCTTTAGCAGGGAAATGGGATTCCTTCTTCACTGCACATTCTGTAATTACCTAAGCATGCAAAAACCATGAGTGTGCGTTGGGCTTAGTGGCATGTTAGTGGGTTGTTGATATGTAACATGAATAGATGTGTGTGACTGGACTGTACTAATAGAACTGATTGCATAATTAATTGGAACAGGAGTGAATTGTTTGCATTATCTGTATTTGGAATTTGCAGATTTGCTCTGAATATATTTGGATGGATGATTTTCAAGCTATGTGTTGTTTGTAGACTCAATTTTAACTACTCACTTTTCAGGGTTTGCAGATGAATCATGAGGTTCAATTTTTGCTCTTTAATTGGATGACTGAAGCCTTTTAACAAAAGAATAATTTTTCTCTGCATAATGCACTTTGAGTGTGAACTTTTTAAGATTAGAGGACATTTTAAAATTAAATTATCAGTTCAATATTTGTGCATAATGCATATTATAAGTACAAATCCAGTGTATTGAATTCAAGCTGTGTGCTACATAAAGCATTTTGTAGATCTTTTTCCATCCTTCAGCTTTAATTAGTATACCTACATCTTGATAATGATTGTGTATGTCAAAAATCCATTAGAATTAAAGATCATATACTATGCAAGAAATATGCTTGTGAAGCTCTTCTTTTTGTGTTACCAAGTGTCTGGGAAATGGATACTAAGCCCTTAAACACTGACATGCAATAACCATCTCAATATGGCTCTGGAAAAGGTGTCAGATGGAACAAGTAATTAGTAAGTGGCATGAACAAAGAGAAATCAGTCCTAGTTAAGTAGAATATTGTAAATAATGGATATTATTCAAACAAGCAAGGATCCGAATTACTATAAAGTAAATATCAATTATTCATTTAGTTTAATATTTTATTGCATCCTTCATAAACATTTACATTAGAACAGCAGTGAGCATACCCTAGAGATTCAGACTAAGCAAACAAGCTCCCCTCTTGCTTTCTAGGCTTACAGGCTGACTGTCCATCACCACATTAGCTCAGGACGAAATGAGTTGAAAATTGTGTCACTTGCCGAAGCTCCAGGTAGTGCTGAGCTGCTCCATCATGCAGGGAGCCAAAAGAGTATCTGAAACGGTAATGCTTTGCTTAGAGTGAGATGCCTGGTATAATAGTCTCATTCAGATGGCGTGTTTGTCTAGTGGTGAAGCAGCATGAACTGAGTCATATAAGCACCTGTATGTAATAGTTTTAAAGCATCAGACTGAGAGACTACTGGCTTGCCAGAGTTTTGCTGTAAGAGAAAAGTGCCTGAGTGACAGTGGAGGACGCTGATGTCTTCTCTGTAGAGAAACAAAAGGACCTAGAGTTAGATGAAACCCTTGCACAGGGTCTCAATGAGTGGCTGAAATGTCCCTGAAAAGCTGCCAGGAAGGAAAGCTCACCAACTTTTATACTTACTTTCCTACACTTATCTGAGCCCTAGCTTAAGAGGATTGACTCTGAGAATATGCAGATGATTAGTTTTTGTGGCTCCATGTTGCCAGCATTTTCATTGCTATGTCTACATTGCAGGTTGTATCTTAGAGTAGAAATACCCAAGGCAGCTTAATATAACCTTGCTTAGTACTGGAAGGCACCTGGCTATGACAGAGGACTTCCACAAATCCTGATTTATTCTGTTTCCTGTTTAAGGCTAGTTGAGTATTTCTGAACAGTAATTCAATCAGTTGGCTGTGTAGATATACTGCCAACCAGGGTATTAAGTCATGGCTATTGTCATAGCCATGCTGTGCAAAGCCTACATATATGCTGTAAAAATGGACTTAGGGAATATATTTGTACCTCATAGGTCATTAAACAGGCATCACATATCCACAAACTTCCATCAGTATCAAGTAGGACTAGAATTTAGGTAATGCTGAATGCCATATTAATCTTTACTTAAACTTTTCCTTGATTAACTTGGAGCACTTCTGTGGGGATGTAATTTCTTATTTTAATATTGCCTTATTTAGCTTTTTTTTTTTTTTCCCCCAAGTTTTCAAATTTCTAATTTTTGTCTCAGTAAATGGGATATAGTGCAAAATAAAAATAAATGGAACCAGAGGGGTAGCTGTTTTGGGTAAAATCCTGGACTAAACATCCTGAGAATAAGAAAGCTCAAGCTTCTGGCAATCTTGCAGGATGATGATATCATAAAGTGCTTATTCCAGGAGAAGTAGCTAAGTTATCTAGGCAAGCTACTTGATGCCTTACTGTTTGACTTCTGTGTTTGAGGGAGAGACTTTCAATAGTGTTTGGGAGCTTGAAATTATAGGAACTTATTTTGGGAGGTTCTACCAAGTTTGAAATGTACATTTTCAAGCACCTAATGCTCATGGAAAACTTTAGTCTGAAGATTCTTGAAAATGCCAAGGGTAGCTTCATAAGGGCTTCATGCCCTTTGGATTCTTCTCCCAGCAGCATACTTAGAGATTTAATTTTCTATGAGAAATATTGGTGCATATGGGAGCACAATGAGCTTTCTTTAAAATACTTCTTCACCCTGAGAACATGTGGTGTTGTTCAATGGAGCTCTAGACTGACACCAGCCAGATAGCTTAGAGATTTGGACTGTGCACCTCACCCACTCCCTGCTTCTCTGACTGAGTGTGAGGGAGCCAGCTAGGCCAACATTAAGGCTAGAAGCCAAACAATTTTGGGTATCTTCTCTTCCAGTCTTTTGGATTTATGAGATTAACTTATTCCATCTAATTCTGAAGAATTTGACATGTGAATTTTTCAGATCCTAAGCTCCATGGCATATATAATGATCATAGTTACATGTTTAACTACCATTACTTGGCAACAGTTTATCATGATACAAGACTTTCCCCATCATAGTCATAAGAAAACCAAGTCTGTTCTGACAAACCAGCTTTTTCACTTAATTTGCAAAAGATCAGATGTCAACTGGACATAAAAATGTTAAATTCACTGTAAAAGCTCTTGTCTGAGATGTGCTTTTCCTCCTGAGATTCATTTTGTTATTATTCTGTTTGAATGAGACAAAATGCCCTTTGTGAAACACTTTATAATTCAGTTGTTTTAAAAGGCTCTCGTGGAACATTGCAGTGCCAGTATTGTACTGGAACAGTGATATTTGAACAGCTGAAAATGGTGAAGATTTCATGGAAGTAAAACTGACATTGAAATTCTGAATTTTTTTTAAGTTGGGGTGTGGGCACTGGTGGTTCCCTGTGGGTGTCTGAAAATGCAGAGATACACTTCCTAGGGATATTTTCTGCATTAAATCCTACCATGTGGTGAATAAAGAACAATGGGCTATTTCTCTTTTCAAGACAATACCAGGATCACCAGAATGCCACAGAGTAATTTGCATCAGCCATCCAGGTCTAAGGAAGTCTGTCATTGGAAATCTCACCTGCAGTTATTTTACTATCTCATGTAAACTTCCTCTGAAGCTAGAATCCATCCAAAAGGCAAGTGTTTTACTGCACAGGAGGTGCATTGACAGGTGTGTTACTATCTCTGAAGCACAATGAAGTGTGTTTTTTCCCCTTGAAGAAATGTTCCCTAGGTATAGCAGTATGTTATTCTTGAAAAGAGGGAATGAAAAAGTCAGGCAATCTGACTGTGATAGGGAGGAAGAAAAAGGAAAGAAAGACACCTCGCTTCAAAATGGGAGGTGGCAGGAAGATGGATGAACTGAGGAAGATGAATTTGGGAAGGGAAATGAATTCTTTCAGGATGATTGACCATTCTTTCCCTTTCATCTTGTTCACTGACTTCCTTGGGCTCCCACTTTGCAAGCTCAGGTGACAGATGAAGCAGCTCATGGAAGCCCTCCTGGCTGGAGGGACAAGGAGGAGCATTTGGCAGGGGGCAAGGCAGCACTTTTGTGTCCCTGCAATGTCTAGTAAGGAGGTGAAGTCTCTTGCCAAACTAGGGTCACATCAGCCCTTGATCGGTAGTGGTTCTGCTATAAGTTCTGATGGCAGGTATGAGTGTGTTGATCAGAGGTGGTCCACAGCCTCTGCTGTTCCTTTTGTGCAGCGAGAGGTCTGCCATGATTGTGTCAAGCTGGAAGGGCAGAAATGAGAGTATGGATATGGTGATCAGGACCTCACTTCAGCAAAGTGCTGAGGCATGTATCTGAATCCAAGCATTCAGCAGCATGCTTATATTGGACCCATTACCAAAGCATCCTTGAGAACTGGGTCTGCCTTCCCAATTCTTTCTTTTTGGGTGAAAGTGGGAGAACAAGCTTCTATTCTTTTTGATGTTCACTTAATACATACTTCAGACAGGGACTCTTATTTCCTTTGTGAGGTTATTCAGTAAGTCTTGTTGTTCATGAGCTAAGCTGAAATTCTTCCATAGTGAAAGCTCTTCTGCATGTGCCAAGAATTAATATTTTGAAAATATAAACTGTATCTTGTATGAAACAAAGCTCTTGTGCATAATTGTATTAATTTTGGCACTCTTAAGTTCAAAAAGGAGCATGCCAACTCAGTATTCCTGGAATAATAAAAATAAAATATGTGATTTCTTAAGATTCTGTTTTCAATATATATTTTGAGGGCCCCATCTTAAGCTAGCAAGATGATGTAACCTGTTTTTGTCTCTTCCTCAGCAGATGTGCCTCAGGGCAAAGGTTGGTGTTCAAACAATGATTTTATTTTTTTAAAACAAAGTTTATTGTAACATGAACTGCCTAATCTTAAGAAGCTTTAACAGGATGTTTGGTAAATGTCAAAAATGTTAACTTACAAGCAATGCCTATGATATCCCAAAGAGACTCAGTCAAGAGCACATCCT
This sequence comes from Merops nubicus, assembly GCF_000691845.1. Lineage (NCBI taxonomy): Eukaryota > Metazoa > Chordata > Aves > Coraciiformes > Meropidae > Merops > Merops nubicus. The sequence goes on along the minus strand of NW_008604863.1, from coordinate 1,404 downwards.
TAGTAGCTTTACAAGCCCTAGACTGGCTTAACTTAATTTTGAACTCAACTGAAGATTAAAATGATTGAATCTGGTTAATGATATTCTCTCTAAAAACTGTGTTCCACAGAAAAATTTTCCTTTTAATGCTGAAGCTCTTTTTTATCTGGAGTGTAAACTCATGAGAATGAGAAAAGGCCCTTCTGAGTAAAAGAAATAAAAGTTTACCCGTCTTTCACTTTGTCATGGTTTAGACCCAGCTGGGAGCTGGGCACCACTGGACTGTTCAATCACCCCCTTCCCTCCCCCTGAATGGGAAGGAGAAAAGGGAGAAAAATCCAAAAAACCCATGGGTTGAGATAATGAGAATTTAATATGATGCAAAAGTAGCAATAAACAACAGTAATAACAATAACAGTAATGAAAAAATATATAGAGAAAGTGATGCAATGACAGATCACATTAGCTCTGAACAAAAATGGTGGCCTAACCCCAGACCACCCAGTGAAAGCCAGGCCCACCCCCAGCCCTTCTGTCCCGGTCATGACTTAGTATGATATCAAATAACCTACTGGGTGGTTCTGTTGTCTATCCTGGCTGAGCCCCCTCCCAACTTCTGGTGAAAATTAACCCTATCCTAGCCAAACCAGAACGCTCTCACCATTTTTTATTTTTTTTTCCTAATTAATCTGGCAGGGGGTGATTGGTATGTTAAACCTTAGTGCCTGTCCCAGAAAACAACTAGGAGCTGTAATAAACAATGCCATTGGGTGTAAAGGTTGCACTGTCACTAGTTTTGTGTGTTCTACCCTCAATATAGTTGGTCTGGCTAAAGTATTTAGTCAGCATTGTCAAGCACCTCAGTCCATTCTGTTTGTCACACTGTAGTTCTACTACTCACATTTGTTTTTCCTCTTTCTCTGAAGTCTTTAAAGATTTTATAATTTTTCCAGAGACTTGTTTTTTTAGAGAAAAAAGAATAAGTGAAAGAAACTCAATTATCATTTCATCATGTCAGAGATTTGCTGTTTTTTTTTTTTTTTTTTTTTTTTTCTATAAAACGTTGCTGTGTATATATGTATATCTATCTCTGTGGTACAGTCCAAGATGTCATGGTAGGTTTTATTAGGTGTTTTTAGAAGCATAGAATTGTTTTTGTTGGGAGAGAACTTTAAGATCATCAAGTTGAACCATTAACTTAACATTGCCAAGCTTCTTACTAAACCACATCCCTAAGCACCACATCTACACATAGTCTTTTAAATACCTCCAGGGATGGCGACTCCACCACTTCCCTGAGCAGCTCATTCCACTACTTAACAACTCTTTCAGTGAGGAATTTTTTCCTAATATCTAACCTAAACCTTCCCTGACACAACATGAGTCCATTTCCTCTTGTGGTATAGAATCATAGAATCATTTAGG
>NW_008604862.1:8227-8766 GCF_000691845.1 Merops nubicus | reverse complement strand
AGTTTCTCCAAATGTTGCTGAAGACTTCAAAAAAACAAGCATAGGCAATATAGCACCAGTGCAGGACATTAAATAAAAATAGTAGGGATCATTTTGTTAAAGACTGTGGTAGAAAACTACTTGTTAAATTGAAAGAGAGAGATGAAAATGTATTAATTTAATTATGCACTTGGGTATATAAAATAAGGTACTGAAAGCTTATTACAAAGATGTTAAGTTATGCTAGTTAAAAGTTTATCTCTCCTTCCAGAGATCTCCATGCTTTCACACAACAAAGACATTGGCACAGATGCTGGAAATATAGCTGGCTGAATAATAAAAATAATGTATTCGTGAGTAAATTATTCAAAGATTGACAGAAAAATGTTGAATAAATTATTCACAGAACATTATTTAATAATCTAGAGAGCTGGTCAAATAATGGAAATAAGTATTTCAGATAATTTATTCAGAGAGTAACGTCAAAATCCTTTGGCTAGTCCATTAGGAATGAAAAATTTGACAAGTTATTGATTATAGCTCATTTCTGTATTAAAACA
>NW_008604862.1:0-8196 GCF_000691845.1 Merops nubicus | reverse complement strand
GGAATGCAGCTAAGCAGAACGATGCATAATTGACAATAAAGTGTCATCATCCTGATGATGAAAATCTTTTGTCGAGCATACAAACGCACAGCCTGTGTTCTAGCATCACTTTGAATGGTGCTGGCTTACCTCAAAGGCTCACACTTTTTTAAGGTCCATAAGGCAGGGTTAACGAGCCTGTCACCCAGCACTGTGGGGCCAGGCAGGTTGGACAGGGTCACAGGGAAGCTGCTGACACAGCCCCAGCTCTCTCAAGTAATTTTATTCAGGAGTTCTTACTGTCTAACAGAAATGGCCCAAAGTAGAGTTCAGATTCTGTTTCAGCTTATACTTCCCTTTTAGAAGATTTCAATTAATTTTCGTCCTTCAGTAAACTGGTTAACTTTGATACAGGACAGCAAAGGCAAATAGTCTTTCTTTATGTATTCTGGACTAGCTTTCAAGGTACCTGTGCTCATGCAGCTGAAGAGGGAACAAGAACTAATCCTCTTTATACTGCTTCACAAAGACATTTTGTAATAGCAGTTTTCCTCAGGAGCAAATTAGCTGAAAAAGGGACAAGGCCATAGTTCACATGGGGAGTGTGCATAATGGAGCTGCCACCTCAAGGTACACTGAAAAGGCACTTAGGAGCCGGGTTTTTACGAGTGCTTTTCTTGTGGTAATGTGAATCAGCACTATTTCCTGAACAATAGTGTTGCAGGAAGCCATAGTTCAACTTTGAAGAACAGAGAATTGCAGATTCGATGTTCTCTTCATCAAAAGCTCTCCCTCACAGGCCATAATTTTCTCCTAAGGATGTGTAACGCCAGCCTAACATCTGCAGGAAGAACACTCCACCTCCTCTAGACTACACACACCTAATTTTTTTTTCTTTACCTCATTTCACATGGCCAGAACAGCTATGACAGCAAGGACTTCTCCCTGCTTAAATACCCTGTGCATTGTCTTCCAGACACACTGGACCTCAGCTACATTTATACCATAAAGATCATAACTTCTCGTCATTGAAAAGCTGGTGTAATGGATTGAGAAACTCTGTGTATGAGAAAGCAAAATCCAATGGAAAAGTTAATGACCTGAATCCTTGTCATTACAAAAAGGCACCTGGCAGAAGGATCCTCTTCACTCGTTACTGTTTCCGAAAGCAAATCTCTAGCAGTGGTAATTAGAGGTGAAATGGAAATCATAGGGTTTGTGAACAACTTGCACAGAAAATGAAATTTCATTATATGCAGATGTTGTATGCATTACTGCTGGCAACGTGTTGTAGTGCTGCTAGGGACAGTTGCCTTCGACTCCCACCTGCCCTCTCAGGAGCACTCCCATATTCCCACTATTGCTGTACTCACTTTCTGTGACATCAGTCTCCACATCACTCATCCCTTCAGCCTCCTCCACGGTTTCTTCTTCCAGTCATAGTTACTTTTTCTTTCTTTCTTTTTTTTTTTTTTTTTTGAGAGGGAGAAGATGCATTTCTCAGCATACCTTTATGCTTCATTAACAATAATATGCTAAAATCCATCAGCCTTCAATTAGCCAGTTCAGCATGTGTTTAGCTACCCTGGCACCTGAAGATATCTCTGCCTGCTCCCTTGATATTGTCAATTATGTCTTCTCTTTTTCATCAGTTCATTAATATACTTACCATGTATTGTCTCCATCCATTTGTATTGTGGAGACTGTGCAAGTATCTGCAACACTCTGGCAATTATAGGAAAAAAGTAATTAAAACAAATAATCTTGTTACATGTTATTTTGTAACACATAACTCATCCTTTTGGAATGAGTGAATGGACTTCACAAAACAGGGCAGGAAAACCTGCAGAATATTTACTTTGCAAATCTGCCTTGAAGATGGAAAAACCCAAGCTGACACTTTTAAGAACTAAACACATACTGAATGGAAGCATTTGGGAAAGAATCAAAATACTCACCCACTCCACTGTTTTCAGATGGAAAGTAATATTTTTTTTCCCCTGTTCTCAATGATCTTGAACTGAAAAAGAAAATGGGCTGTGCTCCTGCTGCAGTATCGTGCATTCATTTTGATCACCTGACACTTTCTTGTATCTGTTACCAGCTGTCCAACCCACTATGTACAAATGTTGAAACATTAAAGCATCACACCATCTCAAGTGTATTAATCTCAATCAGGTTTAAAAGATCTAAGTTATAAGTCCACATAGGACAGTAAATTATTAATACTGGCACCTGAAATTACCTCATTATACATTTCAAAAAGTATGAAGAAATATTTTTAATGTAAATTACACCACTAAGTCTTATGCCAGTGATCCGAGAGGCTCTAAGGAAGGATTGATTGCTCCACTGCTAAGCCACTCTTGGTTTTCTTATTTCTTCTCTCAAATTTTCTGAACTCTAAGAGAAAAAGACTAAAAGAAACAAACTAAATAAGCAACAAATTAAATCCTTCCTGATTCCTTGAGTAGATTAAGAAGATACCTCACAATATATTATATCTGTGACTGGAGAATGGCATTGACTTTTGTACTGAAAATTATTGATACATTTCCTTTTTTTTTTCTTTTTTCTTTTTTTTTTTTTTTTTTTTTTTTTGAGATAAGCCCTAAGGCTGTTCCTGGAAGAACATCATTAACAATATTAATGATCTCCCCACTCCACTAATTTCCCTTCCAATAAAAGCTACTGCTGTCTCTAATTTTTGACCCATAATAAAGTTCTTGCCATAACAAACTTTTCCTCCAGGTTAACTAATAATTTATCATATAGTTTCCAAATTAGAAACTTTGCTAGGTCTGAATAAATGGAACCTACAGCACTTTATTTGGTAAACCAACCACAATAAGAGAAAGATACCACCTCATAAACTGATGGGACAATTTTATCTCACTTTCCTTTTACTGTAAAAAGCTGTAAAGTTTTGCATTCTTCTGAGGTCAGGCTTAAAAATCTGCAGGTGGTACGACCATCCTTTCTCCCTTCTGTAAACAAAGAAATTAATTATTTTTGCTAAGAATTCTTGTTACAACACCTGCTGTACTCCCTCTCCATTCACCATCCTAACTTTAGCTATAGTCAATATTACTCTCCTATTTAAAACATTTCATTTAGGCTTTGGCCAATACCTAAACTATCTCCACTCTCTCATTGTTATAAAGGCTTTAGTGTTTCTTTCCTAGTTCTTTTACTAGACAGGGCAACTTTGGTATTTGTTACGTACTGCTTTGCTAGCTCCACTTTTGCAAGTTATTAATTTCTCTCTGAACCACCTAAGCTTCTTTTGTTAGTCTCCCTCTTGAAACACTTTTAAACATTTTTCTGTTTTCTTGTACTATCCTTTGAGTTTACTTATGTTTTGTACCATTTGCTCTGGATTCAGGATCTTTACACCTTCGACTGAAATTTTATTCAAACCTCCTCCATCTTTGAACCTTTTAAAGTTCAGTTTGCTTCCCTGAAGAGGTATTCTGATTTTCTGATAGGTTGCCTCTTTATGGAGAATTTTTTAAGGCCTTGTTGTGGGTTAGCCTAGGCAGCTCACTCACTGCCCCCCACACCCCCCGAGCAGGATGGGGGGAAAGAACGTGAAGAACAAATGAGAGAAAATGTGTGTGTGTTTATCAGGTAAAGCAAATGCTGTGAGTTCAAGCAAAACAAAGCAAGGAATTCATTCAGTGCTTCCCACCAGCAGGCAGGTGTTCAGCCATCTACAGGAAAGCAGGGCTCCATCCCATGTAACGGTTACTTGGGAAGACAGGCTCCAGAAAACATGGAACATCCCCCCTTCCTCCTCCTTTCTCCCAGCTTTCATTGCTGAGCATGATTTCACGTGGTCTCAGATACCCCTTTGGTCAGTTGGTGTCAGCTGTCCCAGCTGTGTCCCCTCCCAGCTTCTTGTGCACCCCCAGCCTACTCGCTGGAGGGGCAGAGTGAGGAACAAAAGACCTTGATGCTCCTGTGCAAGTGCTGTTCAGCAATAGCTAAACCAACCCTTATTACCAATGCTGTTTTCCTCAAAAACCTAGGACCATACAGCTACTGTGAAGAAAATTAACTCCACCCCAGCCAGACCCAGCACAGAGCTCTTTTCTTCCCTCACAATCCATTCTAAACTAAATCAAAATGGTTTTCCTTTAGAACCTTTTTTATGCAACTAGCAATTTTTACAGTCCATCCTTTGTTACCTTATCACAACTCTTTACAGTGTTAATTGGCCATGGATAAAACCACACAGCATTACATGGACATCAAACTGCTGTAAGATTAATAGCGTGCGAGTCTTAGTCACGGACTCTAACAAACAGAATCCACAATAGGTTTCTACAGAAGAACAAAAACTTCTCTTACAAACAAATCATACATAATGACAACGCATGCAAAGCAACATTTCTTACCTTCATTTCGGAAATGAATGCCAAAAAGGAGAACCCAAACTCAAGAGGTATTAAAAGTTTAACAAAATACTGATTTTCTTTTTTTTTAAGGAGTATCTGATCACTCCAGTTAGAACTGATGGATACTGTGGATAAGAACTCTGAAAATTAAATTATTTGGAGGGTTCTGCTCCTTCCTTCTGCCCTAAGTACCATCTGAATATTGATAATTACACACCTTGCGATAACACAGAACACTTTCACATATTTGTATGTATTTATGCAGATACACACAGATTAGAATCCTAAATTCAGAAGGAAGCTGAAAAGCCTTCAAAAGAGTATTTGCTGTTGTTGACATTTACAAAGAGTTTGGGCATTAATTCATCAGTTTCAGAAGGATCCCTCTTGTCAAGGGAGCACGCTGGGTATTCAAAGACACCTTTATCGTTTACCAGTTAACAGCATGGCTTCAAGAGGCTCTGGGGGAGATTAATAAATCTGCCATTTGTATAATTTTTTCACAAATTCCCATTTACATACTGTTGCTAAGCAAGTTACCTGTGGTACCACGTGTAGGATACACAGACTGTGCAGGAGGTGAGTGCCTAAACGTGCTCCATTTTGGGGTCCACCCTGACGGCTTGAGCAGGACACACCGACAGGTTTCCAATCCAAGGAATAAATAGCCTTAGAGGCAAAGGGAGAAGAAACAGGAATGGAAAAGCATCACACAAAATCAGATGTAGATGTGATTTCAAAGTCAGAAGCGTTTTGGCAAGTTGGCAGTTTCATCCTTGATTTCTCTTACCTTCTGAAACGGTGAGGTTGCAGTCTTTAAAAAATCAGATAATACAGGGACTCCATAATAAGGATGAAGTCTAACTAAACAGCTTTAAATGGATAGGAAAAAAGCTATGGAGGCATCAGCATGAAAAAAAGAAAGATTCTTTGATGTGTGTCATCTTTTCATTTTAGCAATTAAAATGGCTTTTGAAGCTCTTTGGCATTTAATTTAAGCCCATAGAGTATAAAACTGTGCCACCCTTTGCAGATAGTCCCATATTTAGCACAAACAAGGTCGTAAGGATCAACAGGCTTAGAAAAAATAGTGATTGAAGTTTTCAAACATATAAACTTAACTCTCTGTATTTATGACCTTACCAAAAATACGACAAACAGTTGTCCCTTTTTTTTTTATCTTTGGCTGCATGATCAGGGGTTGCTTGGTGTTTGTTAACATCTTTCTACATAAACAGAAGTTAAGAGACAGAGTAAAACACATGACCAGGAACTCCACATTCTGTCTTGAAAGAGCTCTCTTTAATATGATGCCTGAAGGATTCCCCACCAGAAACATTTTTGTATTTAAAAAAAAAAAGTGGTATTCCAGCCAATTCCAATAATTATTCTGACATCTCTGCACTCAAATGACATCTGCTCATAGGTCTTAAATATGTGACAACTCAGAATAATGTTAAGTTTTTCATTTGAGCATGACAATTTAGAGGAACTTAACAGAACGGCCCCAAATGATTTCGAAACCCATTAGACTGTGTTATGAAGCTACATCAGCAATTCCTCTGCATATATATATATTATGAAATAGCAAATGCAGTTATTCCAGTTGTACACAGTAATCTTCAGAAATATTTACCAGCAAAACTTTCAGAGTCTTAAGTTTTGTCAAAAGGAACTGGATACAATAACAATCAAATTGTTGAATGCATTTTCACAGCAATGCTATCCCTGTGCATCTATTAGCTGACATTAGCATCTCCTTGTGATAGAAAGTTCTCTGCTGTAAACTGCATGCAGATCAACAATCTATCTCTGTGTCCTTGCTACGTTATGAGTAAGATCTTCAACAGGAGGAAGAAGTAATACCATGGAAAGATACTATTTTTAAATCTCCTCCACACACGCACACGGACACAAGTAAACTTCTTACTTTGCTTCCTAACCACTTTACTACACAGTGTTGTATTTTACTAGGGGTAACAACAATGTACCAAATCAGGTTTAGCTAACAGGTGCTCTCCAGGCTGTGGACAATTACATCATAAAAATGTATTACAGTGCTCACACTTGGGAGTAAAGACTTTTGCTATAATAGTGAAATGTATTATATAAAGTGGAATTTCTAATGGACTTCAGCAGAGCTGGTGGCTCGAATGCATAGTGATATATCAGGGGTAGTGCCACAGAAGAAAACCTCATAGGAAGGAGGTAATTTACGTAGCAGAAACACTTCTGCTCTCCACTGCATATATTTACAACAATAAATCAATTGGACAACATGTTTCCAGTTTGCATTTGCAATAAGCATTTCTAACTGTTAACGTTGTGATGGTGTTTTGTTTTGGTTTTTTTCATTATGTAGTTTCATTAACCACTCGTACTGCTGAAAAATGAGAAAATGGAGGAACACACAGAGCTGGCAGATTTTAAATGGCTCTTAGAGAAGTACTTCAACATCAGAAATGATCAAGAGCAAATTGTTTATACAACCTTTCCTTTCACCACCTTCACGAACAAATAGTATTAGTAAATGAGTCATGTAAAACCACTTAAAATTAATTCTGGAAAGAAGGGGAAGAATTTCCTTGCAAATTCATATTTTATTAAGAGCTGTCTTTTTAGCCAAGTTATTGTGTTAAAGAACACAGAGTTTGGATTTTGGTTTTCTTTTTAAACCAAATGTTATGAATGAGTAAAATGACATTTTCAGATTAGTAGCATTAGCTCCCTTGCTGAGATTTATTCTCTTTAGCAATAATTTTAAAGACCTAACTTTAACAATTTTTAATGTTCTCTGCTTTTTTTTAAAAAAAAAACAAAAACAAAAACAAACATTTATTTAACTAAAGTGATTCATTTCAGCAGGTATTATTGCATTTTCCTTGCTTTTCAGTTAGGTCATGTTTTGTACACAACTACATTAAATAAGATTGCAGTGATCTTAAAAAGATCAGTTCTTATGTCAAAAGGTGATCCAAACCCATCTTCTCAGTAAATCTCAGCAGAATACCTCTTTTGCAGAACTGTTACTATAGCCAAGGTCTAGTCTACCATGTCCCCCTCTAATCCTCTGCTTATTGCATATACTACACCATTTTTTCCATACTTAGATGCTGTTGTGTCATTTGTGTTGTGTCCATTCCTAATCCTTTGCTACACCTAATGCTTGTTTATTGCATTGGACTGTAAGAGTTATGTGGGCTTCCAGAATTTCCATTTGTAGCTGCCTGGTACTGTGTCCTATGAGTCATGTGAATAGTTCTAACACACATAACTGATGGTAATACAGATTTTATCTCCCATACTTCTATGCTGTAACAATACAAATAAGCAGCTAATAACCGTTGACAGATAGAAAGGGTCAGCAACATTGTCTTTGTTTTCTCCTCCAGGTGCTTCACCAATACCAAATTATGTCATATAATAAGTAATGCAAACTTAGTGGTTTCATTTTGCCAAGCACTTGCCAAGACTCAGTCAACTTTGGGTGATACAGAAATAATACAACAGCTGATTTTTGGAAACAGAGCCTAAAGGTCAGGTGAGGAAGATGAGCTTTATACCAAAATCAGTGGTGACAGCCTTCCATCTGCTCTCTCACACCACAATGCAAACAACAAGTCAGAAATCCTTAAACTTCTAAGTGTGACCTACCTCTCAATAGAGGACTTGTCACTAGAAATATTTATACTCTTCTTCTTAGTCACAGAACATCCGTTTGGCATTTTCTGTGTACTATCAGCTTCAGTAATCTGACCAAAAAAAAAAATTAGTAGCATCAGGAAGAAACAAGGCAGAACACCAGCCCAAAATGACA
>NW_008604861.1:45284-56428 GCF_000691845.1 Merops nubicus | reverse complement strand
CCTGTCTAGGCCATAAGCTGCCATAATGTTATAGTTTTACAAATTAATTTATAAAAAGAGGAAAATAAAAGAAACAAAAAAGAAAGAAATCAAGAATATATGTTTGTATCAGAGTTTGCAGCAGCAGATCCAATAAAGGAAAGGAGATAAAAAAGGCAAAGTTCTCCTGAGACAGTTCTGAGGCAGTTCATCACTTGTGGTGGGAATTCTCATTTCATAAAAAGTTAGCTTAGAAGAAAGTTATTAAAATAAAAATAAAATAAAAATGGATCTTGCCTTTAAATCAGAGTCCAGGTTGTAATTTTTCTCCAGACCTAAGTTCTTTGACATTCTTAAATTAATACAAAAATAGGTATTTTGAAGATGGCTTATAGGGAAAAAATCAGATCTCCCCCCGGCTACAGGTATGGGAACTAGCCAGTGCCAAGCCAAATTCCAGTAGCACACTTGCTTTAGTCCTGAGAGTAGACTAATTTGGGTGGACCTCTGTACTATTTACTAAATATCTCAAAGTTATTTTTTTTCTGATTTGTAACGTACTGCATATATCCCCTTGATGGCAAGTAGCCCTCTTTTCTGTTTAGTTATCTGCTGTGGGGCACTCAGCAAGTCTGTGGCCCATTTCTTGTAGTCAGAAACAAAGAGTTCAGGGCTTGATCTTCCTAAGGGCAGTGGCAGTGGCTGACTACCAAAACCAGGGGCTTTGCCTTTATGGTAACTCAGAGAAAGACAGGTTTGATGAATGAGAAACATAAAAATTGAAATACTTAAACTTTCCCTTGACAAAGGCTTGGGAAATGGAAAACAGCTCAAGTCAAAAACTCCTGCAATGAAACAGGATTCTTCTGTACACCTCTATAATCATTGGAAAAGTCCACAATTCAGCACTTAGTAAATAACGTACACGTTAACCAGGGAGAAGATAGGAAAGGATCTTTGGGATAGCTTTTCTTTCTTCAGTTCCCAAGTGATAATATATTGTATGGTATCGATAATAGTATTCTATCCTTCATTTAAAGGTTTTGAACTAGTCAAAATTAAAGCGTTTGTTAGCTAGAAAATATCTCTAGAACTGTAGAGAAAATGGAAACACACTCTAATGAAGTTCTAAGAAAACTTTAAAATATTTTTTAATGTGTGTTTGGTTTTTTTTTGTTGTTTGTTTGTTTGTTTGTTTTTCTCTTTAAATCCTGTGGTGTATAATGAGTAAAACTAGTGTATCAGAGGGTAAACAACTGACACTTATTCAACAACTCTAATACTGTCAATAGGAAATAAGGCAGCAAGAAAGCATAACTTTGTCATTAAAGAACCAATTATCTCTCCATGCTATATATCTAGTGCAGAAAAAAAGAGGAAAATCCTTGCTTCAAATAATTTGTTACCAAATAAAGTATTGATACAGCTAATAGGTAAATATCTGTGTATTAATAACTAATATAAACATGGATGTTTCTGAATGCATGTATTACTGATAGATAGATAGTGGGAAAGATAAGTGGCAGTATTCATACACTCATACATACAAACATACGTATTATATTAGGCTGTGGCTTATATCTTTTTCTCAACTCTTAATATCATCTCTGTACCCAAGACAGGGATCTTTGTCAGAGATTTATTCTGCAAATTAAATGAGCTATAGCCTCTTTCCTTATTTTAACGTACACTTTATTCTCAGAGCCATTGCTATTTAAATTTGTTCCTTAACACATGCGGTTCACTTTATTTTACTTTTACTGTGTCTGGACTATTCAAAACTGACACATATAAAAAATAGTGCTGTTTCCCTGAAATAGCAGTGCCTTTGTATGTGCAAAGCTATAAATAAACACTGGCAGTTAAACTTCTGTGCTTTTAAACTTTAGCCTCTTTATCTCTGTCACCGTTAGAGGCCCCTATCTGGTCTGCCTTCCTTTTTTGCTTATGACAAAATGCTTATGCAGCAGTAATCAGTCTTGAGGCCCTACCCTCCCTTCCATTTCTTTCTTTCTCTTTTAATTTCCAAGTTGCAGGCACTAGTTTTGGTAGTATCTGCTGCAGCTTGGCCAACAAATCAAAGCATGTTCCTTCCAGATCCAGCCTTTCCCTCTCTTCAATCCCTCTGTGTTTTTTAGTCAGAGGAAATTAATGAATGCACTGTCTTTTCCACTCATTCTGGATTTGCTACAGCCCACCCCTACTGAAAAACGTACCATAGTCTTTCTACACTGTGATGCTTTGGAAATGCTACTTATCATAAAATCATAGAATAGTTTGATCTGGAAGGGACCTTTAAGGGCCATATAGTCCAAGCACCCATCAATAAGCAGGGACATATTCAACTGGATCATGTTGCTCAGAGCCCTGTCCAACCTGACATTGAATGCTTCCAGGGATGGGGCTTCTATCACCTTTCTGGGCAGCTTGTTCTACTGTTTCACCACCTTCAGCATAAAAAATATCTTCCTTCTATCCGGTCTGAATCTACCCTCTTTTATTTTAAAACCATCACCCCTTGTCCTGTCACAACAGGCCCTGCTAAACAGACTGTCCCCATCTTTATTACAGGCCCCCTTTAAGTACTGAGAGGATGTCATAAGGTCTCCCTGGAGGCTTTTCTTCTCCAGGCTGAACAACTCAAACTCTCTCAGCCTTTCTTACATAGCAGAGACGTTTCAGCCCTCTGATCATTTTTGTTGCCCCCCTCTGGAACCACTCCAATGACTTCATGCATTTCCTGTGCTGAGGGCACCATATCTGGATACAGTACTCCAGGTGAAGTCTTACAAGGGCAGAGCAGATGTGTGTCACAGTTACTTCCCTCAACCTGCTGTCCATGCTTCTTTTAGTGCAAGCCTGGTTGACCTTCTTGGTTGTAAGCACACATTATCATTTCATGTCCAGCTTTCCATCAACCAGTAACTCAAGTCCTTCTCCACATCTTCTGGATGGCATCTGGATTGTCATCAGACATGTCAACTGCAACACTGTCTGATCTGCAAACTTTCTGAGGATGCACTCGATACCACTGCCTATGTCATCAGTGAAGATATTAGATAGCACTACTCCCAGGATAGACCCCTGAGACAGATCACTTGTCCTCGATCTCCATCTGGACATTAAGCCAATGACCACTACCCTCTGGACATGACCATCCAAACAATTCTTCATCCACCAAGGAATCCACCCCTCAAATCTATATCTGCAATTTAGAGAGAAGAGTGTTGGGGGCTGACCATGTCAAAGATCTTACAGAAGTCCAGATAGATGACATCCATAGCACTTCCCTTGTCCACTAATATAGCTACTTCGTCATAGATGTCCACTGGGTTGGTCAGGCAGAACTTGCCTTTGGTGAAGCCATGCTGGCTGGCTGAAATCGCCTCCCTGTTCTCCATGTGCTTTAGCAGAGCTTTTAGGAGGATCTGCTCCATGATCTTCCCAGGCACAGAGGTGAGGCTGACAGGTCAGTAGTTCTCAGGGTTCTCCTTTTTACCCGTTTTAAAAGTAGGTGCAATTTAGCTTGGCAGCTACGTCAGTCATTTCCTTCGGGGCTCTGGAATGCATATAGTCGGGTCCTATATACTTATATACGTTCAAGTTCCTCAGGTGGTCATGAACCTGATCTTCTCTTATAGTGGGAGAGAATTTGCTCCCCCATTCCCTGTCTTGTGGTCCATCCACTTGAGAAGTGTGAGAAGAGAGGTTACCAATGAAGACTGAGGAAAAAAAAGTTGCCGGGTTTTTCCTTTTTTTTTTATGTCTTCTTAGCATACATTTGGAAGTATAGAGAATTTTCAGAAGTAAAGATCAAGTGGAGATTGCAGAAAGTTCTTGTTTGTAAAATCTCTTATGAAACCAGACAAACTAAAAAACATCTGATAACACTGCCAGTATGTCTAAATGTGAACATGTTCAAAATTTGGAAAACTGAGCTCAAGTTCAATATTCTAGAACTCTAGTGTTACTGTTTTTATATCCTGTTTGTTAATACTCAATTCAATTGCTTCAGACTTAATTGGCTAAAAAGGTTCTTCTTCAAAATCTTTGGAAGTTTGCTGCAGCTCAGGTTCAATAAAAGTTCCCCCTACTCCCATTCCCTCTGCGTACAGGCTTTGTAGATACATCTGTCAATACCAAACATTGCAAAGGAACATCTTTTTTGCATGTATGCATAACGCTTTCTGCTTTGCCTTTTAACTTTCTGTTTAATAATATTAATAATAATATTAATATGAGTTTCTAGTTAGCTTTTCTAACTGACCCTGTTGGGATTTTTAACTCAGATGTTATTAACAACCCAAACAAGTTGAGTCATGACTGAATTTTCTCATGCATAAGTAATAATATACCAGTTGCTATTGCAAACACACTGCTTTTCAAATAATTAAAACACTCTTCAGACAATTCAAGATTACAGATGAGGAGACGTTGTAGCCTAAGCATATGGATTCAATTTCAAAGAAACATTTTAGTATGTAAATGAAACATTGTTCATGTATCATATTTATCAATATGATAAACCTACCAACCTTCCTGATTTTCTTTGGAGAAACATATTTTTCAACTCAGTCAGCATTCTTTGTATAAGAAATCAATTATTTCAAACTCACACACTTTTTTTAACAATACAATGCATGGCACACTCAGCCTTACATACACAGACATGTATGCACATACAGAGAGAGCATTATGTTCCACACAAAGAACATAAAACTGAATTTTACTCCCTGGTTTTGGCTTTATTAGTAACTAAAGCAATTATAAAATAAACATCAAGTTATACTTGATTCACTGTTCTTGGAGTTTCTCTTAAAGACGTTCTCAAATCTCCCCAAATCTTTCCTGTATTTCCAATACTATTGCAATGTAAAAGTTCGGATGTCTACATGAACCATAAGTAATTATAGTGCCCCTTTTGGCCAGGTAATTATCACCCAAGCATAGACTGAGTTATAGGAGGTGCCTCATCTTGTTACTGCATGGTGCTTGAACATCGTGTGTGTCGATCAAGAGAGAGCTGAGAGATCTGGAGATCTGAGTTTGATGGGACATAGTTTGCCTCAGGCAAGGTCCTGAAAAGCCAATGGAGAGCACTGAGCTCAGTTCACTGTTGCAGGTGATGGAGATGTCAGGGGGAGAAATCAGACGAGGTAGAGTGGAGTAAAGCAGTGGGGGAAAAAGATAAAGATGAGGTAGAAGAAGTGCTGTCAGGGAGAAAAGAAAAAATGTGGTTTGGTTAAACAGTTTGGAAGCAAAGTCAGGCAATGCAAGCAATGAGCTTTTAGAAGTATCTTGATGGGATTAGTGGAGGCAAGCATAATAGGAATAAAGCTGAGGGTGAAGAGATGACAAGTATTGTATGAAATAAGGAGAATACAGAGAAATGTAGACAAGTGTAATTTAGAATGTAATTCATCAATTTATTTATCTGCTTTTCTATTAAGAACAGAATAAATCAGAAACTAATGTCTCTGATAAAAGACAGCTCAGGGAAAATTAATATTTTCTATTTCCCACTCCAAAAAATATATGAAGTATGTGGTTTCATTGAATATATTTAAGTGATTTTCATAAGTAAATAAAAAATATGTATTTATATTTTTATGAAATTTATTTTTTGGGGAAAAAAAAGCTATTTTTCTTTCTGTCTTTGAATGAAATCTTTAGTGGAAATAATTTTTGCCTTATATTTTTTGCCATCCAGGCAGCACTGAGAAAGCAATATAATTGGCAACAGCAAAATTTCCACCTCTCCAGAGCACCACCAGCACTTGCAATTATTTCACAACTACTGCAGTTCCCCTGCCGTGTGTCATTCTTCACTTAAAGTTATTCAGAAAAGCTATTAAGCACAACATAATTGTGAGCAAATTGGAAGTAATAAAGACAAGATCAACCAACATGATTGAGGGGCTGTAAGGATTGATTTATGAGGAAAGATGAAAAGACTGCAGTAAATATATATAGCTTGGCCGAATGATAGCTGGGGGTGGAGAACAAGATAAACATCTACAAGGAGTGTGTTTGAAGAATGTTGTCAATCACCAAGGGCCAGATACATCCATGGTGTAGCTTTGCTCAAGTCAACTTCAGTAGTGTTACCTCAGGGATGAATTTGGTCATGTGAAAGAAACTGAGACAGAATAAGGAGCTGTTAAGGGAAGTCTGAGGGAATATAACTGCAAAAGCCATTGGAAGAATTAGAGCAAAAATAAAATGTAAGCTGCATCTAAGGGAAATCTTACTGGTGACATCTAGAAGGCTAATGAATTAGTTAACAAATGAAAAGCAATTTGAAGATGAAAAATGCTATTCAATTACAGCTAAGTATCATTATTAAGAGTAGAGCAGTGCAATTTGTAATTAGTTATAAATTCAGCTGTTAAGATTTAGATTTTTAAAGGTACCTATGGGAATTAGATGCTTAATAGGTGGGTCATTCACATATACTTAGGTGTCACATTTCTTTAGAGGCCCTTGCAGCTCCCATGAGATTTTTGGGTTTTTTTACATAAAAGCATATAACCAGATGCATACACATATATATACATGTGCATATATCTGTTCAGGCACCCATGCACAAACATGTAACACTTAGGTAAGTGCACAAAAAGACAGGGGATTAATAAATTCTAGCAAGAGTATGCAGGTTTCTTAGACATGGTAGTTCATATAGCAATTTCACAGGATGTCCAGTTCTACAACTTCATTCTATGGTGCACATCACTTTCTTTCACTAACACAGAGATTTCAATGGTTCATGTGTTACCTAGACCACAGGTAGGGTCACAAAAATCTGTCCTTGGGCAATCTTTATAAAAAATGTGTAAAATCATTGGTTGGATTCAGCTAAATATGTATCTTTGCTAAAGCTGAGTTGCGTCAATTTACACCAGCTGGAGATCTAGATCATAGGTGTCAAAGCCACAACAAGGCACTAGGAGCAACCACTGAGCTTGTATAACTCTCAGAGCTCTCCCCTGCTCCCCATTCCTACTCTGCTCTAAACATAACTTTTTGCAATGTTCTATCCCTGGACAAAGCTAAAGCCTTCACCTTTGGGGAGCAAAACTTCTTTTTTTCTGAAGTGAAATAACTATTTTCTGAACTATTGGTATAGGAAAAGGCAAAAACAATGATAATTTTTTTTTTCAACAACTCTAAGAGTTTGTTCGTCATATTTTGTAACTTTTCTGAAGGAGGGTCAATCTCTTAGTGCAACACTGTACAAATAATAGCTGTCATCTCAATTGTTATGTCCTGAGGACATCATGATTCAGGTAACAACAGTAATGTGTCTGTGGCATGCCTTTAAGAAAAACACAAGTCAAACAAATGACAGTAATTAATCACTGAATGATTTGTCTAACACTGGACAAATATAAGAAAAAATCTTAATTACTAGTAAACAAAATACTAAAAAATTATTGTGATTAGATGTCTCTTCAGGCACATACACAGATGAAGACATGTAAAAATGCTGCTAACAGTAAATCAAACACTTCAGATCAAGTATTATTGAGAAGCAAAGTTCAACAGTAATGTTTATGTGTATACATATTTACACTTGATGTGAGGAAAAAAAAAATGAGATAGAAAAAAAATGTTATTTGTCAGAAATTATGTATGTTTTGTTATGGCTCTGTAGCCCAATATGAAATTCCTACTGATTTATTTATTTATAGAATTTATTTATAACAGGGTGTTTGAAGAATATGAAGCACTTTTTCAGAACTATATTTCTGGCCAATAGTACAAACAAAAATAATTCACCTGTAGCAATATAAGAGAGATTGAAAATAATCTGAACAAATACTAAGAATTTCACATTTGCAATTAGCAATATAAATAATAAAAGTACATTAAACATAAGAACATATATCTCCAGTTATTATATTCAAATGATACTCTGTGCATGCTCTGGATATAGCAAAACTTAAAATCAACCAATATACACCCTTTCCCCCCCGCCTAAATTTCTGTTCTTCAGGTAAGACGAGTGAAAGAAGCTTAGTAAAAACAAAGTATGTCCTTTAGATTACCGCTGGGAAGCATTACGTAATAAATTTCTGAAGGAACTGATACTGAGTGGTAGGGACATGCTAAAGAACACAAACAGTTTTCTAGGCACCTTCTACTCCCTGAAAAAAATATCTGAACAGTTTAAATGGTGTATAAATGCACCTGACCCTCATTCCACAGTTCACTGTGGAAGTGACAGCCCATAGCTCAGAAGAAATGAATGGAAACCAATTTCTTCATTTATTCAACACTGTTCATTTTCTTCCTTTAACAGATAGAAAAATCCAGCTGAGCAAGACTGTGTGTATATATTAATAACAATAATACATTATTAATAACACTATTATATTAATTATTATTAATAATAATGTATTATCGATACTGTATTTTTCCTACGTAGGTAGTACTGCTTACCTTTAAAGCCTTAACTGGTCAATGTTTAGCTAAATTATATTTTTTGTTAGTGATCTGACAGGAAAAGTGTATGCCATAGGTGATCTTAACTCAGAACCACTTCTCTTCTTGAAGTGATTTGAATGCTCCAGATGACACAAAGCCTCAGATCTTCCTACACACACATATCCTAGATCCTTCCCTTCCATGTCAAAAAAGCATAAGTTTTACATTTGACTAGTTTTAGCATCTTCAAATATCCTATCCATTTCTACTGATTACACTGGTCAGCTTTATAGGTGTGTCTACAGGTTTGTTGAGTATAGCAAGTGTCATGAAGCACATTGTTGAATGTCAACCAGTAGAATTAAGACAACAAATTATGCTAAATAAGTGTCATCTTCTGAGCCTGTTTTGCTCAATCTGTTTCACAACCAAGGCACAAACCTTCCAAAGCATCTACTCAACAGTGTATATCCTACTTGTGCTGTAGCTATTTCAGGCTACTCTTACCCTTCCTCTCAGACTCCTGTTCTAAGGAAGACTCCAAACTGGCCACTTGTCAGAGTGATACGAATGTATTTTGACATCAGCAGGACACAGAGACTGGGGTCATTTCCCTTGGCTTTTCCAATTACACAGCTTGCTGCAAGGAGCTGAATCAACCATGAATGTCATCCTGCTTGTACTGGCTGGAAGGATGCTCTCGGTTCGGCCCTTGGCATTTAACCATGTTGAATTATGAATGTGCTACCAATCTCACTATTTGCCTTGGAGCTGGAAAGCATGAATCACAGGGACCTTTTCTGAATTAGATTTTAAAGTGGACCATGCAATTTTTTCCCCCAGCCCCCTGTTTTGTTTTTTTCTCTCTCTCTTTTTTTTTTTTTTTTTTTTTTTTTAATTTTAATCAAAGTTTATTCACAAAGGCCCAGTTATCTCAAGATTGGCCAGATAATAGGAAATAACATTTGTTCACTATAACATCCTGCCATAATACACTGTGCCACTATCTGAATGTGCCGTGTGCTTTATCTAATATTAGACAAAAGTTGGAAGTGAAGCCAGGGCAAGTTCTGTATAATCAAATGGCTGACATTTCACTATCTCTACCTTTAAAAAAAGAATGTAACAGAACTTGTGTAACAACATAATACAAGCTGAGACATCCCAGACAGTGGTAGAGGGGGTAAAAAAGGTTTTAAAATTATATCTATACAACAGGTTGAAATCTAAAATATTTTTTTTTTAATTGTTTCATTAGTTTACTTGATTCTACGAGAACATATCATCCTACTCACCCCCAAAACAGATGTCTAGTTATTTATCTGCAGAACAATTGACAACAGGAGAAACTTCCTCAGAATATTTGCCCACCCACTGACTTCTCAAGCTGTTGGGTAATATCATTATAAAAAACGGGGTGAATAGCAGAAATAAATCCAGACACTCCATCTAACATCAGGCACCTAACAGAAGTTTAGATTAAGAACATAATTTTTGTAGTAATCCTTGATTGTGAGCATTGAGAGTTTAAACAAGTTCAAGATTCCATTTTCGATGATAGGCAGGAGAAATCAATATTGAGACATCTTAGTCTCTGTCCAATTGACTATGCAGTGAGTCTAGGGAAATGACATTTAGATATTTAATATCAGTAATGTTCCTCAAAGTCATCTAGGACAAGTTTTTTTTTGTTGTTGTTTTTTTCTTGTTGTTGTTTTGGTTTTGGTTTTGTTGTTGTTTCTGTTTTGTGTTTCTTTTTTTGTTTGTTTTTGTTTGGTTGGTTTGGGTTTTGTTTGTTTGTTTGTTTTAATTTCAGGTTTTCAAGTACCAAAAGAGTTGTTATTATCCCAAATTGTGATAATTTCTTCAATTTGTGACAGAGATTACCATGAGTTAAAGCCATAAAGTCATGTAATGGAAATCAACAATTTTTCAATGAATAAGAACAACAACTGAATGTTTCTAACAATTTGGGGATTAGAGGACTTCAAAGAGTGAAGTGATTCCTAATTTCTTAGAAACATTAGACCAAAAATGACATGAGAAAAATACTTTTTTCTATATAACTCTGGTATACCAGAATTCTGTACACTATTTTTTTTTTTTTTTTTAAATCAAGAAATAAAAATTCTTTTCCAAGATCAAATATAGAATCAACTCAAAAAAAGATACTTCTGCTTCTCTGAACTTCTGTTCCGACTTACCCAGGCAGTCTATTCAAGTCTTATTCCCATCTGAAAGTCCCTTAATTTATTTATTTACTTTTATTTTATTTTATTTTTTTATTTTTTCCAATGGATAGACTATACGAATGCCTACAGGAATCTACTAGAGATTTTGAAAGTGTCTTTTTTGTAGAACATTCAAAAACAATGTCTTCCATGAAGGACTAGAAAGTGGGAGATGGGAAGAAAAAGCAGAAAGGTAGGCAAAATTGTGACCTCCTTTACATATTTACACGGTGAAGCCTATTTGCTGCTTCTTTAATAGATTAGACATTTTACTCAGTTGAAATAAATGTTCTCATGTTTTCCACCCTTTCTAATCTCCAATTCACGCACATACTCTTCTGTAATAAAACAGAAAGCTATAAAAACTGGTCAGTTTAGCTCCATAAATGACCATAACTACACAAAACCACATGAAGAATCAGAACTTATGAAATTAGTGATGGAAAGCCACTTACATATTCCTCAAGTTTTTAAACAAAACAAAACAAAAAATCCAAAAATCTTTCT